>NW_008342032.1:1091705-1092027 GCF_000622305.1 Nannospalax galili | reverse complement strand
TAAAGGCTACATAACAAGCAACAATGCCAGATAGGAGGTACCTTCTTTTGGTTGTTGGCCAGAGTGGCCAAAGGGACTCCCAGATAGTAACCCAGAATAGAACTGGAAAATTAACAGCAGACCCCAATCTTATCTAAAGGAATATTGACAACTGATTGCTGCTAGATGAGGAACAGCTGACCTTCCTAAAACAAAGACCTCTAGATAGTCTGACTAGATTCACTAGAAGGGCAAGTAGTGGGGAATGGCTGGGGGTGCCAACAACACAGTGGACAGTAGCAGGGATATCAGAGTATAAGGGCTCTATTGGGGGGAGGGAGGT
>NW_008342032.1:1069024-1091212 GCF_000622305.1 Nannospalax galili | reverse complement strand
CTCCTAAAATAACTCTAGATAGGCTCACTAGATTCACCAGAAGGGCAAGTAGTGGGGAATGGCTGGGGTGCCGACTACACAGCAGACAGTAGCAGGGATATCAGTGTATAAGGGCTCTAGTGGGGGGAGGGAGGCTATGGGAGGGTGCTACCTGGGAAGTGGGTCTGTAAAATAATTCTTCAAAGCATAAAAATTTGGTCCTTAATAATTAGTAGATATGAAAAATATTATCATTGAAATCTATGTGACGACTTTATATCCATGCTCAGATGCCAAGGAGCTCAGAAAGCAACCAACTGTCACTAGTAAAATCAGATATATAGAGATTAGAAACACATGTGCAAACATCTTAATGTCAGTTGCATTAAAAATGAATTTTTCTGTATGAAACTGTGTATTTTAATAATGAAATGGAGATCTTTTTTAAAGGTTAAAACCTCATTTAATTTTATGTCTTATAGGGTTTATACAGAGTACAATATTGTATAACCGTATTAATTCAATGTAAACCTAAAAACTTACAGCTAATTTTGAAACAGATGCATCTTAGCTCAGGCAATTGTTATTGAATATGTCAATGCTGTTGTAATGAAATGCTTCTTCTAAGTATGTGGTTATTAAATAAATAATTTTAAAAAAGAACCAATAAATAAAACAAGGAACTCTAGAAAAAAAAATAAAGGAGATACAGGACTTGCAAGATGTCTTCATAGGTAAATGCACTGGCCACCAAGTCTGACAACCTGAGATCAATACCTGGGATGCACATGGTGAAAGGAGAGAATCACTCTTCTAACTTTCACATGCACCAAGTGGCACACTTCTAAGAAAGGATCAGCACTGACAGGTCAGCAGTGATGTCCCTTTCACAACATCAACCTGATCTAAGTATTCTTCCTCAAAAAGAATGTCAATACATTTCCTCATCACTGGGACCTGAAGTTCGAACCTGCATGACAGCTGAGTGAGGAGTGAGGACTTTGTCAAGTAACCCCTGGTGTTTTGGGACCTTTCTCATTTCCATGATTATGATGGCTGCCTGAAAACAGTTTGTGGTCTTCCCAAAGTCCAAGTCTAGCGGTCC
The DNA here is from genome assembly GCF_000622305.1 of Nannospalax galili. Lineage (NCBI taxonomy): Eukaryota > Metazoa > Chordata > Mammalia > Rodentia > Spalacidae > Nannospalax > Nannospalax galili. The sequence continues at coordinate 1,090,128 of NW_008342032.1, read as the reverse complement.
TGAATTCACCAGGTACTTTTTGAACTGTACAAATTGTTGCTTACATTAATGTCTTGAAACACTGACCAACATTTTGAGGGATTCTCAGAACCACAAGTCTGCTTTGTCATGCTTGCTTTGTCATTGTCATGTGCTATTCTGATGCACAAGTCTCCTGGCCAGCATCCTTACAAAGAACTCCTGAAACATATCTTTGTCCTCTAGGTATTTGAGGATGATCATCATTTGTTTGAGGTATTTTCTAGTGCTGCCTCTTCTGAATTCTTGGAACTTCTCTTCCATAAGCAGTTACAATATCAAGTCAGCAACCCAGGGGATTTACTGGATGCATGGACTATTTTGGTAACTGTATTGCTACTTATGAAACAACCAGAAGCCTTGAAGTGCAGCCATGAAGTCAGCAGGGCATGTAATTATGAATATCCAGACTCCGTATGCACACTTGGAGGTCATTTAAAAGAGCTTCTTCACACTTCCAAATTGATACAATTAATAACCTTATTATGAATGTGGGTCTTCATCAATTTTTTCATCAATTTTCCTAAGTCATCCTGAATTCTCGATACACGTGGCCCAAGGCTTCATTTTTATTAGCATCCAATAAAATCTGAAACTATGTATGGAAAATTTACAAATGTGTTTTGTTCACATTTCCATGCTAATTCAACTTGTATGCTTTTATGAAGGTAAACCCAAACTCTGCTGTTCCTCAAGTAGATGATACTCTGCCTTTTCCATATATGTACATTAACTGGGTTCTGCTGCAAGAATTCAATACTCTCTCTCCCTCTCTCTCTAGTATAAAATATCTGTGTCAGCTAAAATTTGATATTCAAAGATTTTTTATATACCAATAATGCAAATCTATCACCTTCATTTAGTCTTAATTTCATATAAGATTATACAATGCTTCTATCAGTCTTTAATTTATAACTTCACCATTTCTTTCCTCATCAATTGGTTTTAAAACAGCATTCATTACTTGTTTATTCAATGACCTTTAAGACAATCTCCCCAAGACACCAATGCAAGTGAATAGTTTTTTGTCCTTCATCATATTCCTGATGGACCCACTGTGTATTGAGGTAGGCACAGATTCCATTCAGTACTTTGCTGGAGAACCAGAACTCCTCCCATTGCTAAGTACAGAACTTCATTACACCCTCATCCATCAGGTCTTCTCATCACTTGAGTTTTTTTTTCAAGATTCTTAAAATAATCCCTTAAATTCCTTGTATAATTCCAAGCCAGCAAAATAAGCTCCCCCAGGTAGCTGCCTCTTTTTTTTTTTTTTTAACTTGGAGGGAGTCTCTACAATTGTCCCCTCTCACTTGTCCATACTCGGCAGCACTGATGTATTAGTACACCAGTTATAAACATGAATATAGTGGTCGATTCATCTGGAATTTGCCACACTTTGTCTGGTGTATATTTGCTTCATCCCTGCTCTGAAGTTGTCTCAGGTCTGGGCAATACTGATCTGCTTTATTCCATGAGAATCCCGACTCCTTTGTAAACAACGTTCTGTATTCATTCAGTGCAGCAATCTTTGTTCAAGACACAGTCAATTCTCCATTAGTTGAAAATATACAGTATCATTCCAAATTTATTCACTACAGTTCACAAAGTGTGGAGAGTGATACAGCATTGCAGGCAAACTGTCATAAAGTGCCTGGAGCACAGAAGCTTGAAAACAGTTGCCACCATCACCCAACTAGCCATGGTCCTCAGGCCAGCAGCCTGTATGCCATCTCAGATAAAGAATTTATATGTGAATTCAAAGTAAGATTCAGATGTAGAGAGCAAAATGAAGCTATTATTTGCTCAGATATGAGCCTAACTGGCAGTAATCTATCTTTGGAGATTAACCAGTGATTCCCACAATTACATGAAAATGAAAGCTGGCATATAAGGGAAGGTTGATGATCAGCCCAAACGGTCTCTGGTTTGCAAATGCTCATACCAGGAAAGAGTTTTATTTAAAAGAGCTGACTAGAAACTGCTGCTGTTAGTCATCAGAATCAAAATCTGCAAGACTTAAAGAAAGAAAAACCAACGTGAACTCCAACATGGTTGTATTTGATTACCATTTGTCCTCAAAACTCTTGTGCAATACCTGCATTCAGAGACGCTTCCAGAAAAGCACAAAAGATGCAGGACTTGGAGGCAAAACAAAAAAGCATTCATTCCTTAGGAAAAACAGAAACAAGCACTGACTTTATTTTTTCAGTTCTTCATAAGTAGAGTATGTCCAGTTGTACTGTAATCTTAAATAAGCTTAACTATGAATTGTATTTAAAATAAAATCAAAGCAAGAAAAAAATTATGGAGCACTTGGGGGATGGTGTCAGACTGCATTCTGTCATTTTAAATTTTCACACTAAGGCACCTACATCAGGAAATGTGTGACTGCTGGATCCAGATTCCTGAAGGAAGGTATAACATTTCCTTCATGGAAAATGTTTAAGGAAAAAAGTTAACTGACTTTTTCAATTATTTGGACTTATTTTTCCCCAAAAGAGGTGGCTTAATAGAGCATATTCTAGATTTGTGACTTTATTTTATTATCTGCTTCCAGAAACAATATTAAATATTATTGAGAGTCTCTTTAATACGTTGACATATTCTGTACCAAGCAGAAAATGCAAGCCCTTAAACCACAGCAACATAAACTAGTTTTAAGGGATTCAAAAATTGTTTCTACAAAGACTAAGTGAGGTGGATAGATGATAAACCACCCAGATAATTCAGACAAAAACATCTCTAGCTTTTGAAAGGGAAGTTATAAAAGGCTCCAGATAAGCTATTTTCTTATTATCCATACACCTATACAAGCCTACATTGTACTTTGTGTACATATAAAGCAAAAGTCTTTTCGCTGAGTAATAACTGTCTGAGAGTTAAAGAGTTTTACAGCTTACAAAATACTTTCATGTATAGCATCATACAATAACAACACTAAATATTCAAGGTATAGAACTGTATCAATAAAAATGATCCTGAAAAATTCGGAAAATCATAGTATAAATTCTGATCTGGGAGGACACTTGTAACCATAAGCCCAAATCTACTACCTTTCTTTTATTTTAAAAGTATTTTGCACCGGGTGTGGTGGCACACGCCTTTAATCCCAGCACTTGGGAGGCAGAGGCAGGTGGATCTCTGTGAGTTCAAGGCCAGCCTGGTCTACATAGTGAGTTCCAGGACAACTGGGGCTACAGGGAGACCATGTCTCAAAAAGACCAAAAAAAGTCTTTTTTTATATTTATTTTATATGTATGAGTGTATCATCTGCATATATGTAAGTATACCCATGTTGTAAAATGCCTGTGGAGGTCAGAAGAGGACATTGGGACCCCCTAGAACTGGAGTTACAGATGATTCTTAGCCATCATATGGGTGCTGGGAATCAAACCTCGGTCCTCTGCAAGAGTAGCCAGTGCTCTTAACTGCTGAGCCATCTCTTCAGGCCCCCAAAATTCATTACTTTCAACATAAAGAATAGGGTTCAAACTTTGCCAGTGAGAGCTGCAGCAGTGAATCATCCCCTATTCTCTTTGCAGTCTATCATCTCTGGAGGGCAAGCTCCTTGTAACAAGGATGCCACCTGTTTTCTACCACATTATCCTCATGTCTAGTACAGTATCTGCAAACACATTAATACTCAATACACATATTACAATTAATCTCTGCAAACACTTAAGCTGCTTTTAACATAGAGATACCTAATATTTCCTTAAATCTGATTTCAGGTTCATGATTTTAGAGTCAATGTAATATACTAAAAAATTAATCACTCAAAGATTCATAAAAATAAATCTGTATTTACATTTATATTAACATTCAAACCACTGTAATGTAGCAAAAATTGTAATTATTTTTTCACATTCATCAGTAGAGTAAAAAAATTTTGTACAAGATACTGTCTTATAACTTTTAAAAGTTATAAACTGACAAAGATGTATTAAATTATATACCACTTCGACAAGAATGTCAATATAATTTCAAATATAAAATTATATTGTGATAAAAATAATTTCAAGCAATTATTTTCAAGTAATTATTTTCAATATCTAGTCATTTTTTTCTATTTTGCAAAATCCTAATGTGTCAACACAGCACATTTTTACTACTATAGGACTTATTTTTTTTGAAGGGCTGTGAGAGAACAACTATGGTATGTGCTGTGGTTTGGACTTTAAATGTCCTTCAGAGATCCATGTATTAAAGGCTGGGTCACCAGTTTGTGGTACTGCTGTGAGGGGGCAAACCTTCAGGAGGTGTGGCCTACTGGAAGCAGGTTAAGTTATTGGAGACATCTCTCTGAAGTGAGCATTGGGTTCCTGGCTCCTGCTTTGGTTTCTGTTTACTCAGCCCCAGAAGAGGAACAATTTTGCTCCACCGTGGACTTACTACCTGTCATGTCATGACGCTCTGCTTGGTCAGAGACCAAAGCAACAGAGATATCAAATAGAAACCTGCAAGACTGAGCCAAATAAATTTTCCTTCTTCAAATTTATTTTCTCAGAAACAATTTATTTTCTAGGGTATTTTTTCATAAAAATGGAAAGTTAGCACAATATACTATGCTGTCATACAAATAAGATCACGTTCTCTACAAAGATCAATGACAAACAACTGTACTATACACTACTACAGAGGAGTCTAGAACAGCAGTTGTGGTATGCAAAGTGAACATTCTCTAAAATAAGGCATCCTTCATGAAGAATTACAGCATACTTTGTCAACAAGCATGTAAAGACTAAGACACCCAGACAACCGCAGTGCTTCCAAAGTGATGCTGCTCTGAAGACTGCTGCTCCCACCTTTGTAATCATCTAGAAAAGTCCTTTCTGGGTTTTCTTTAATGCATGCAGGGTATTCTTTTGGATATCTCCAATCATATTCTAATCTTCTTCCTTTAAAAGTGGAAAATAGTCTCAGAGAGTGGAAAATTATTCAGACCAAGACAAGTACGTGTCCATCTCAGTGTGTGATGACAGTGGTACTTGGAGGAATTTTTTGAGTGGCCCCCAAATCCCAAATCCACTCTTAAAAAATCTAAGAACATTTGGACAGGGAAGGATTGATGCACTCAAGTAGCTGTGGATGCTTGCACAAGACCTGAAAAGAGCTGCACAAGATCAAGTCGGTCAGCATCCTAGCATGGACCAGAGAGCTGCTCACAAGCTCCCACTTGAGCTGAGGAACTATTGACAGTTGATGGCTGCCAGGGAAAGGGGAGCCTGTTTTCTTCAGGGGTGTAGTCCCTGGTAGGTGAACTATGTTCCTGTGGATGACACCACAACTATTTTTATATGAGCAGCACAAATTGGACTCAGTAGATTATTAAAAAAATAAAAAATATGAATTGGGGGGCTGAATCTGGGAGAAGTTAGGGGGAGAACTGGTGGGCAAATATGACCAAAATATACTATATGCATGTATGAAATTCTCAAAGAATATATTTTCTTAAAAACAAAAAGAATGTATTTTTTATTTATTATTTTTATTTTAGGTGTATGAGTGTATTGCCTGCATGTATGTAAGTGCATCTTTGTCATGCAATGTCAGTGGAGTCAGAAGAAGGCGTTGGATTTCCCTGGATCTGGAGTTATGGACAGTTAGCCACCATGTGGGTGCTAGGAATCGAACCTGGGTCCTCTGCAAGAGCAGCCAGTGCCCTTAACAACTGAGACAACTCTCTACCCCCAAAAATGTATTTTGAGAATTGTAGAACAAGTGCAAGTTTCCTAAAACAATAGTTTGGTAAATTTAGTATAAATAATTGAAAATTTAAATCTTTCCTATATAAATATAATTTCTTCACATGACAAACTTTAATCTGGTTCTGTGTGTGGTAATTTGCTAGACAGAAAGATAATTTGTTACCTCAAATCAGAAACCGAGTTTTGAAAAACCCAGGTTTATTTGTGTTTGAGACAGGATCTAATGTAGCCTAGGTGGTGTTGAGCTGGCTGAGGCCAGTCCTCTGCTTTCACCAGTGGAGTGGCTGGGATTAGAGGCCTGTATGCCTTCACCTCCCCAGTGTAGAAGGTGCTGAAGATTGAACCCATGGCCACTCACATACTAGACCAGCACTTCACCCACTGAGCTATATGCACAGCAAAATCCCAGGTTTCTATGTCAGCATGATCACATCCTGATACAATTTTGTCATATTAAGGAGTTCATAAACTCCTTCCTGCCAAAAGGATGCAATTTGCACCAGTTTTCATACGTGATAAAGCTGCTGACTGAAAACTATAGCCTGGAAATTTCTAAAATTAATGGAGAAAATAATTCAAACTTTGTGTGTTTCAGAATGGAATATAAATCAATACATAAATTGAATTCTCTAAACATTTTCTAAGTTCCAACTAAAAGTTCAATACTTTAAAAAACCATAACACTACAAAGATAATAGAAAGGAGCACTGCGTCTGCATACATCTATTAATCCCTTTCCATTCTATGTAATTCATTCCCTTTGTGTTATTTTGACAGATATTGGCTCTTCTCAATGAAAATGGCAACTTGACATGACTTAAAATTAAATGCTGAGACAGGATGAAGCACACCCTTGAATTCCTACACATCCTTTTCTATTAGCATTGTTTCACGCAAAGAACCTATAGCATCTGACATATTCAACCTCTTTGGCCTTCAACAAACAGCCACAGGATAAAAAGTAGAGGAATTTTTCTGGAAGGTTCCAACAATTATACTTGAGAACACATTGTACTAGATTGCATTAGAAAGTCAGGAAATTGGGGCTAGATGATCAGTGCTTTAAAAAATATTTCTCACCTCCTTTATTTAGTTTGAGAAGAAAGCTGCCTTAATATCAGGTCCTTCTTTAGCTTTTAAAGTTAAGCCTCTATTCTTGTCAGGTCCAGATCCAGGTCAAACTGACCCTTAAAGCATAAAATTCTTGTTGTGCTACAAACCAATGAAATCTACAAACAAGGATTTCCTGCCTTTGATATCTATTTGAGGATCTTTAAAGAGAAAGTAGCCTCCCTCTGGTGTGAATGTGCTACAGTGGGATTGGGAGGAATGGGGAGTATTAAATGGTATCCTTCATAGCTCACTCCAAAGATTCTCCAGGAAGCAGGTGAAACAGGGAGAGATACCTTTGCATTTTGCTTGAAATTCTAGTTATCATCCTGTCAGATTCAACTGAGTTTCTACTTAATGACATGCTTGATTAAAGAGATCCCTGTAATCTAAAAAGTCTCGGATTTAGTGAATGAACACTACCACTCATAATAAAGGACAATCCTTTCTAAGTCCTTGGAACTAATGTCTTGTAATCAGTTCTGAAAGCCTCAGGAGGCTGAATGGAAGTATGGCTTTTTGGAGACGCAGAAATAAGTTTTGATGAGAAGAAAAGGATGCCTGAGCTGCTAAGAGCAAGACTCGGGTAAAGGATCACAGACTTCCCTTTTTGAACTATTGTAGATTCATTAAGCACACCTGAAAAAATAGTCCTGTTTGCCTTCACTTCACCTATGAAGACAGTGTGCAAATCTTCCGCACATCACAATTCTAGAACTAACTTTTTATTTTGTCAAAGTAAAGCCACACTTGGTCAGACATTAATGGCCTCATGAAGCCTGTGCATGGAACAGAAAAGGTTAAATGATTAATTTGCCAAATTCAATTGCTAGGAAAAGATGAGGCTATTCCAGTCAATATAAATCAGCTATGCATTTAGAAACTATTATCAGGAGCCCTAGACAGCACTGCATGATGGTCTGCAAACCACAAGTGATGTCAAAGCTGTGAGGCTGCAGTGCTGCCAGAGGCTCTAGCACTGATAATAGATGCTAGAATTACTGCTGAAGAAGCATATTTAATTTCGAAGGGCCTCAAGAGCAGTAAAGGCCTTGGAAGGTTCCCCCGGAGTTTTATAAGAAATAAGATAAGCAGCATCTTCAAATGTAATCACAAATTATAATAAAAATTCTCTGGCCTCTCACAGGACTTTCGAGTACATCTCCCTAGGATGATACACAATCAATTCTTGCTAGGCCTGGTGGCACAGGCCTGTAATCTCAGCTACTTAGGAGGTTGAGGCAGGAGAATTGCAAGTTCAGGGACAGACTGGCAATTTAAAAAGAAACAAGAGTAGGGACAGAGTACAGCAGTGGAGGACTTGTCTAGGATAGTGAGGTCCTATGTTCAATGCCCAGGTAAGGGGAAAAAAAAGTTAAACACAAAAACCATTCCTTTCTTAATTACCAAAGATGAAGACAAGGCAGAGCCAAATTTAGGCAACATCAAAAAGTGACAAATCCATAGTGTGATGGCTAATCCTGGGTGTCAACTTGACTGGATCTGGGATTAACTGATATGAGACAGATATTCCTGATTGGATCATCTGAAGCTGGAAGACACACCATAAATGTGGGTGTTACCTTCTGATGGCAGCCCGTATAAAACGCCATGGCAGAGGAGAACTTTTTTTTTTTTTTTTTTTTTTGCTTTTTGCTGCTTGCTTCTCTCTCTCTGGTGAGTTCTTCTTGCTGCTGTAGACTGAAGACTAGCCAATCTTTTGGAATTCATCAGATCTTCAGTGCCAGATTGGCACTACTGAGACATCCAGCTTCGTGGACTGAGCGACTATGGAGTCTCAACCTCTCCAGTGTGGTGCAGCCATTGTTGGACTACTTGGACTCTATCTTGTGAGCTAAGCTGATAAATCCCTATACATATATATTCATTCTACTGGTTCTGATTCTTTGGAGAATCCTGGCTAATACAGATTGTGGTACCAGGAGTAGTTCTCCAGAAACAGAATTGAAAGGATGAATTTCTTTAATGGGCTTGTTGGTATCTGGAGCAGGCTCTCCGACTCAGTGTCTTCAGGTAGCGTGAAGAGCACTGAGAACCCATGGTGTAGACTATTTGAAACAATTATGGAAATAAATGCATTTGAATCTTCTAACTCACCTCTTGTAAAGAGCAAGGAATTTAGTGACTCTATACATAAAACATTTGTCAATTTGTGGAAAAATAAGAAAAATAGTGATGCTGTCCTCCAGAAGGCAGTGTATGCTTTGAGTCAGCATCCAATATATGGTACAGTTTCTCCTATAGCCAGGATTCACTGGTCCAGGAATTAAGGGGTGGAAATGGGAATGATTCCACTCACTATCACCCCTGGTGACCCACTAGGAAAATTTTTACTTCCAGTACCTTTGACTTTACACTCTACTGGCTTGAATGTTTTGGTTTCAGAGGAGGGAGTGCTTCTGCCAGGAGAGACAACAAACATTCCATTGAACTGGAAGCTAAGACTTCCCCCTGGACACTTTGGGCTTCTGATGCCCTTAAGTAAAGCTAAGAAAGGAATAACAGTATTAGGAGGGGTGATTGACCCAGACTACCAGGGGGAAATTGGACTGGTTTTCCACAATGGAGGTAATGAAGATTATATCTGGAAGGCAGGAGACTCCTTAGGGTGACTTTTGGTGTTACCATGTCCTGTGATTAAGGTCAATGGGAAACTGCAACAACCCAATCCAGACAGGACAACAAATGGCCCATACCCCTCAGTGATGAAAGTATGGGTCACTCCTCCAGGGAAAGAGCCAAGACCTGGAGAGAGCTTGAAGGAGATGGTGGAGGAAATACAGAATGGGTAGTAGGATATTTGTGTTATTCTTTTTTGAATGTGTAATTGAGATAAGTGTTAAGTGGTTAAGTGTTATGAACCTATATGATCATATTGGTTATGAGACACTAAAGAACTAAGCTTTCCTCAAAGACCTTATCACCTACTCTAAGATATATAATGCATTGATCATTGTATGATGGGATAGTCATATCATGTTAGGTGAAATTATGACCTCAACATTGTTTTCATTTGAAAATTAAGCATGACATAGAGAGATGCTATTGGGTGTCAAGATGACAATGGGTGGATGTGTGATGGCTAATCCTGGGTGTCAACTTGACTGGATCTGGGATTAACTGAAATGAGAGAGATCTTCTTAATTGGATCATCTGAAGCTGGAAGACACACCCTAAATGTGGGTGTTACCTTCTGATGGCAGCCGGTATAAAAGGCCAAGGCAGAGGAGAACTTTTTTTTTTTTTTTTTTTGTTTTTGTGTTTTGTTTTTTGGCTTTTTGCTGCTTGCCTTCTCTCTCACTGGTGAGTTCGTCTTGCTGCTGTAGACTGAAGACTAGCTGATATTTTGGAAATTGTCAGACCTTCAGCACCAGATTGGGACTACTGAGACATCCAGCCCCGTGTACTGAGTAACTACGGATTCTCTGCCTCTCCAGTGTGGTGCAGCCATTGTTGGACTACTTGGACTCTATCTTGTGAGCTAAGCTGATAAATACCTATACATATATACTCATTCTACCGGTTCTGTTTCTTTGGAGAACCCTGACTAATACATATAGGAACCATTTTTGGAAAGTGCATTTAAAAAGAGATAGGCTTATTTACACTGATCTAACCTATGCTCCACTTCCTACCATTCCTGGTGTTCTCACATATCAATTAAACAGCCTTCTGCTCAAAGTTTCCATCCAAACCCATCACATTATTTGCTGCTGCTGATGCACCAGTCTCTTCCTTCAGCCCTTCTTTCAGGCTTTACATGAGAAATGGGATATGGAAAGGATGGTCTTGTATTGAAGACAAAGTTTTGAGTTGATTTTTAAAAACCAAAATTAAGATGATGTGCCATTTGTGTCAGAATGCAGAACTGGTGATCCATCTGCATACCTGTGAGGCCCTGGGATGTAACCAGCCCCCTTGTCCCTTAAGGACAACAGTGCTCTGCCCAAAGAAGTCTGGTAGCTCTTAGTAAGTAGAGTGCTATTGTCACCAAGACAGTTTCATTCAGTAGCTGCTTAATAAAAATAATACTCCAGGGTGTGCCTGTGCCCTTAGCAGCTTCTCTGAATTTCATGTCCCTGTGCCGCAGGTCTGTTTTATTAATAGAAGCCCCTTTCTTTGTTGGGGCCATTTTTCTGAACTCATTGATTTTCTGATATTTAGCACCATGATTTATATTTTCCATATAGTAGGTCACTAAAATGTTCCCTTATCTTATTCCAAAAGTTTTTTTTTTTTTTTTTTTGATCTTTTTGAGACAGGGTCTCCCTGTAGCCCCAGCTGTCCTGGAACTCACTATGTAGACCAGGCTGGCCTTGAACTCACAAAGATCCGCCTGCCTCTGCCTCCCAAGTGCTGGGATTAAAGACATGTGCCACCATGCCTGGCCAGGACAAGATTTTTAATAAATTAAAGGCTGTAATGAAAATGGAAAAGTAACAACACAGAGTCAAAAGAGTTGACAACTTAGTTCCCAGGAACTTCATTATGTCAAAACACATCATTCTTCATCACTTTCTACAATAATGGATTATCTGTATCTAATTGAAATCATAATGTTAGACTTGGATATTTCTGAAAAAAAATCCATATATACTTTAATTAATTAGAAATTTATTACTGTTATTTTTATTTTACGTGTATGGGTGTACTGCCTGCATGTAGGTAGATGCACCTGTGTTGTGCAATGCCTGTGGAGGTCAGAAGAGGGTGTCGGATCCCCTGGAACTGGAGTTATAGATGGTTGTTAGCCACCATGTGGGTTCTGGGAGTTGAACCTGGGTCCTCTGCAAGAGCAGCCGGTGCTCTTAACTGCTGAGCCATCTCTCCAGCCTCTAATTAGAAATTTTAAGTAAACAACTTCTTTATCAATATCACTAGTGAATGATAACAATTAGCCAAAATTATTATTCTGAGGTATTCTGAGCACTCAAATCACTTAATCATTTATTGAACAAATACATTTTTTCACATTTATTTATGTATCTATTTATTGGCGGGGCATGTTATGGCACGTATGTTGGATTGCTTTGGTTGTCAACTTGACACAAACATAGTGACCTACAAAACCACAAATTTATTGTCTTACAGTTCTAGAAGTCAGAAGTCTGAATTAGATCTTTCAAGAATAAAATCATGGCCCACATAGCTGTACTTTGTCTGATGCTCTTTGGAAGACAGCATTTTTCCCTTTTTGGCTTCTAAAGGTAGCCTGTATTTCTTGGCTAGTGGCCCTTCTTACTTCAAAGCTAGCAAACTTCTCACTATGAGCTTTGCTATTTTATTTTAGTCTGTTAAACAAGGATTTATTTCAGGTTTTTTTTTTTTAACAGCTTTAACATATTCAAAAACAATTTCCAGAGCAAAAATACATCTCTTTCAAAAGAGGCTGTAAATTTTTAGGTTCACATTTGAATTAACACAGTTATACAATATTGAACTCAGTATAAACCCTATAAGACATAAAATTGAATGAGGTTTTAACCTTTAAAAAAGATCTCCATTTCATTTTAAAATATGCTGTTTCTTACAGAAAGATTCATTTTTAATGCTACTAACGCTTAGATGTTTGCACATGTGTTTCTAATCTCGATGTATCTGGTTATTACTAGTCACAGAGGGTTACACTCAGATCCTTGGCACCTGAGTATGGATATAAAGTCATCAGGTAGATTTCAGTGGTAATGTTTATCACCTCTACTAATTAACATGAAGTAAATTTTTATGCTTCTTCCTCAAATATAACTCATTTTTTAAATTTATTGTTTTTGTGTGTATATCATACAGAACATCCCAAACAATCTTATTCAACTATATACCCACATTCCAAATGACACTCTCCCATAGCCTCCCCCCACCACTGGAGCCCATATACTCTGTCATCCCTGTTACTGTGCACTGTGCTGTTGGCGCCCCCAGCCGTTCCCCACTGCTTGTCCATTTGCTGAATCTAGTCAACCTATCTAGAGATCCTTGTTTTAGGAAGATCAGCTCTTTGTCATCTAGCAGCAATCAGTTGTCAATATTCCTGTAGATAAGATTGGGGTCTGCTGTTCATTTTCCCAGTTCTATACTGGGTTACTGTCTGGGAGTCTCTTGGGCCACCCTGACCAACAACTCAAAGGAAGGTATCGCCTATCTGGCATTGTTTCTTGTCATGCAGCCTTTAGCTACACACATGGACTCTTAAAAATTATATTGACCCCTTTAATCTTTGGTTATACTTTCCTTTTGGGTGTTTTAGACCCTAAAATTGGACCAGATAAACCGATTTAGTTTTACTCTTAAGGTCATTTGATGATCCGTTCCTCAGGGGTCACATGGGCTTGGGAAGAGCCCCTAACTTCTTTCTTTTACCAGTTCCGCCTAAGTGAAGATAAGTCAAAGGTCCTGATCAACCATGGCTGGCTTCACTTGGAAGCATGGAGGAAATGATTCCTCTGCGTTGACCCTCCTCTTTGTAGACTGGACACTGGTTCGAGTCCATTTGCTGGAGTCTCCATGGCCTCCTTGATCAAGAGGACAGGTGACTCACTGCAGTTACAGAACATTCTGAGAGATGCTCATAATCCCCTGGAACTTAGTCAACCTAAGAGGGCAAGGAGCAAAAACTGTCCTTTATGTCCCTCTCAGCAAATTAGTATATGCCTCAAAGTATGGATGTTAAACCTCCAAGAAGGTTAGTTCCACCAGTCTGGTACTTTTAATTACCATGTGCCATGTAGATCAAGCTTGAGAAAAGACCAAACATTCTAAAAAAAAACCTTGCCTAGACATATATTTCTTGATCTACTTTTATGTATAATTTGTCAGTAGGTTGTTGGGCTAATATGGTTCCCTTTCATTATTTTTTAAAAACTAGCTAGGCATTATTTATCTCTCGCACAGTCTAACCCTTCCACCATGGATTCCCCATTTAAGGTGACCCCATTTTTCCCATCTCTCCCTTATTAATACCCTTCTTCTATGGTCCCATCTCTCCTGGGCTCCTTCTTTCCCTTTATCCCCTAGGTTCCTTGTATAACCTTCCCTTACCCCTCCCCTCAAAATAACCCCATTTTAACCCATAGCTCCCTTATTAACACCTGTTTCCTACTGTTCTCTTTCAGAGTCTTTCTTTTCCTTTACCTCCCTGGTTCTTTTTCATTATCCTGGTTCCTGTAGTTATGTCTTATCAGGATTTGGTACTAGGATCCACATATGAGGGAGAACATATATCGTTTTTTCATTCTGAGTCTGTGTTACTTCACTTAGTATAACAGTTTCTAGTTCCATCCATTTACCAGCATATTTCATGATTTCATCTTTCTTTACTGCTGAGTAAAACTCCATCGTATATATGAACCACATTTTCATTATCCACTCATCGGTTGAGGGACACTTATGTTTCTTCCATCTCTTAGCAATTGTGAAAAGAGCAGCAACAAACATGGATGCACAAGTGTCTCTGCAATAGGATGAGTTCTTTGGGTATATGCCAAGGAGTGGTATAACTGGGTCAAATGGTAGGTTCATTTATAGCTTTTTAAGAGTTCTCCACACTGCTTTCCATAGGGGTTGTACAAGTTTGCAGTCCCCCTAGCAGTGGATGAGTGTTCCCCTTTCCCCACATCCTCTCCAACATTTGGTATCAGTTCTTCTCTTGATCTTAGCCAATCTGACTGGAGTAAGATGAAATCTAAAAGTGGTTTTAATTTTCATTTCCCTAATTACTAGTGATGTCGAACAGCTTTTAAGATGCTTCTTAGTCATCTTTAGTCCTTCTTTTGAGATCTCTGTTGAGCTCCTTAGAGCATCTTTTAATTGGGTCACTTCCTTTCTTGATTCTTTGTTTTTTGAATCCATTGTATATTCTGGATGTTAAATCTCTGTCAGATTGTCACTGGTGAAGATTTTTCTCCAATTCTGTGGGTTTTCTCTTCACTTCTTTGGTTGCTTCTTTTGATGTGCAGAAGCTTTTTAGTTTAATGAGGTCCCATTTGTTGATTCTTGACATTGTTTCCTGAGCAATTGATGGCCGCTTTAGAAAATCCTTTCCTACACCTATATCTTGTAGGTTATTGCCAATGTTTTCTTCTAACAGTTTCAGAGTATCAGGCTTCACATTGAGGTTTTTGATCCATCTGGAGTTGACTTTTGCGTAAGGTAAAAGATACGGGTTTAGGTTCATTCTTTTAAAGGTGGAGATCCAGTTTTTCCAGCACCATTTGCTGAACATGCTGTCTTTCCTCCAATGAATGTTCTTGGCCCCTTTGTCACATATCAGGTTGCCAAAATTGCATGTACTCATATTTGGGTCTTCAATATTGTTCCATTGATCTACAGGTCTATTTTTATGCCAGTACCATGTTGTTTTATGACTACAGTTTAAAATCTGGTATAGTAATTCCCCCAGCATTGCTCTTAGTACTCAGGGTTGCTTTGGCTGTCTGAAGTCTTTGTGCTTTCATATGAATATTAGGATTTTTTTTCCAATTCTGTGAAAAATGTCACGGGAATTTTGCTTGGCATTGCATTGAATCTAAAAATGGCTTTTGGTAGAATGGTCATTTTAACAATATTAATTCTTCCAATCCATGAGCATGGGCGGGGGGTCCTTCCATCTTCTGATGTCTTCCTCGATCTCTTTCTTTAAAGATTTAAAATTTTCATTGTAGAGGTCTTTAATGTCTTTGGTCAGGTTTATTACAACATATGTGTTTTTTTTGCACCCATTGTGAAGGGGAGTGTTTCCATGTACTCTGTCTCTGATTGCTTGTTATTGCTATATAGAAAGGCTACAGACTTTTGTACATTAATTTTGTAACCTGCCACTTTACTGAACATGTTAATAATTTCTAGGAGTCTTCTGGTGGAATTTTTGGCATCCCTTTGATATAATATCATATTGTCTATAAAAAGGGATAATTTGATCTCTTTTTTTTCCAATTATTACTCCTTTAATTTCCTTTTCTTGTCTTATTGCTCTTGCAAGAGTTTCAAGTACTATGTTAAAGAGAAGTAGAGATAGTGGACAGTCTTGCCTGGTTCCTGATTTCAATGGGAATGCTTCCAGTTTTCCTCCATTTAGAATGATGTTGGCTATAGGTCTGTTATATATGGCTTTAAGTATGTTGAGGTATGTTCCCTCAATTCCAATTCCCTCTAGGACTTTGAACATAAATCCATGTTGAATTTTGTCAAAGGCCTTCTGTGCATCTATTGAGATGACCATGTAGTTCCTATCTTTGAGCCCATTTATATGATTTATGACATTTATTGACTTACGTGTCTTGAACCCATTCCTGCATCTCTGGAACAAAGCCCACTTAATCATGGTTGATTATCTTTTGGATGTGTGTCTGTATGCAATTTGCAAGTATCTTGTTGAGAATTTTTGAATCTATGTTAATTATGGATATGGGTCTATAGTTTTCTTTTTTGGTTCTATCTTTACCTGGCTTTGGTATTAGAGTGATGCTGACTTCATAGAAGGAATTTAGAAGTTCTCCATTTCTATCTTTTTGAATAAATTAATCAGAATTGGATGTAGATCTTCTTTAAATGTCTGGTAGAATTCTGCTGTAAATCCATCTGGTCCTGGGCTTTTTTTTTTATTTGGTTGGGTGGTTTTGTATTACTGCTTCAATTTCCTTATGTGTTATGGGTCTGTTTAAGCTGTCGATCTCTTCTTGGTTTAGTTTTGGTGGTTCCCATGCTTTTAGGTACCCGTTCATTTCTTTTAGGTTTTCAAATTTAGGAGCATATATGTTTTAAATTATTCTCTTATAATATTCTGGATCTTTTTGGCATCTGTTGTGATGTTTCCCCTTTCATCTTTGATTTTGTTGATTTGGAGGTGTTCTTTCTTTTTTTGGTTAACTGAGCTAGCAGTCTGTCAATCTTATTTATCTTTTCAAAGAACCAGCTCTTGAATTCATTGATTCTTTGTATTGTTTTCTTTGTTTCTACTTCATTAATTTCTGCTCTGCTTTTCATCAATTTCTTGCTCTGTGTGGCAAGAAACTATAGCAGAAAAGAAAAGAAAGAAAGGAGAGAGAGATAGAGGGAGAGATCCTTGAATTAAGAGAGAGGAAGAGAGAGAGGAAAGCAGACAGGTAGAGGTTAGGGAAAGAGGAAGGGGAGGGAAGAAGGATTTTTGAATTAAGAGAAGGAGAGGGCTAAGTGTGGTGGTGGTGCATGCCTTTAATCCCAGTACTCAGGAGGCAGAGGCAGGTGGATGTCTGTGAGATTGAGGCAACTCTGGTCTACATAGTGAGTTACTAGACAGGAAGACCCTATCTCAAAACAAACAAACAGAAAAGAATTATTATCTATAACTGTATGTTCTGTACTTTCATATGATCTGCAGTGTAGGTTTGTTTATAACAGTATCAACACCAACAGAAGAGCAATTCACTGTGCTACAGAGATTAGTGTGGGTACTCTGCTGGCAGGTGACAGGAACTCTGTAGCTCTGCCATAATCTTATGGGACTGTAGTTGCAAGCCCATCATCAACATAAAGCACTGCTATATAGCACATGACTAATATCAACAT
The DNA here is from genome assembly GCF_000622305.1 of Nannospalax galili. Classification (NCBI taxonomy): domain Eukaryota; kingdom Metazoa; phylum Chordata; class Mammalia; order Rodentia; family Spalacidae; genus Nannospalax; species Nannospalax galili. The sequence goes on along the minus strand of NW_008342032.1, from coordinate 1,072,729 downwards.
TAATATCTGTTAGTTTATTTATTATTTGCTTTTATTTGTGGTGATACATTTGATTGAGCTAATTACATACTGTTTTCAGAGTAACAACTTACTATTTTCTGGTGATATTTTAAATCTATTCTTTTATCAATATTGAAATATATACTATTAACTGTGGTTACTATACAAAGCAATAAATAATTGAAGTCGTTCCTCAGGTCTAACTGAAACTTTGAAAGTTTAATTAGCACCTTTTCTTTTCCATCCCTCTTCCCACCTCTTCCTTCCTATCCTTAGCTTCTGCTCCACCTCCGGCCACTTCTGCCACCATGCCTACCTGTTGTGATGGACTCTTACCCCTTTGGAACCCTGAGCTCAAATAAACTCTTCCTTCTATAAGTTGCTTGAGTCAGTGTTTCCCAGCAACAGAAAAGTAACTAAAACACTCACTGTCCTTGAATTTTGAAAAACCTCTTACCTTACACTTCCAAGTATTGGAATTACAGGTGTACACCACTACACCAGGCCAAACATACTTATTTTAATTCATTTGAATATTCACCCAGAATACTCTGTCGTATGGTTGTTTTATTTTGAGTTTTGTGCAGAGCTGCCATTCAACTTCCCAAAATGCCTGTACTAATTTACATTCCCATCAACAGTTTCGAAGTTTTGAGCAAAAAGAAAAGAACTGGAAGCATCATACTACTTGACTTTAAAATGTATTATAAAGCCATGATAATCAAAAAATGGTACTAGTGTAAAAAGGGACATACTAGCCAATGGATCAGAAGAGAAAGACTAGAAATAAACACAAGGATTTATTGTAAATTGACTTTCAATAAAGATATCAAGAACATGCAATGAAAAAAGTAGAGTTTCTTCAATAAACAGTGCTAGAAAACTGGATACCCACATGCTCATAAATGAAATGGAGTGCTTATCTTAGTTCATAGGTAGAAACCAATTAAAACTGGTTAAAAGACTTAAATGTAATCTGAAGCTATAAAACTCCCAAGACATTTAAACAAAAGTAAGGAAAAGCCCCTGACTTTGGTTTGGGCAATTTCTTGACTAGGACCCCAGCAGCACAGATAACAAAATGACAAGTAAACAAATGAGTTTGCATCAGTTTTAGAAGTGTCTGCACAGCAAAAGAAACTATAGTGAAGAGGCCACTACTGATTGTAATAAGGAACTTTTCAGAGCAGGAAGCATGCCTTCCTTCATCTTTGTGTTTCTAGGCACTAACAGAATGATAGAGTCTACATGTGTGTTAAATGAATGTGCTTTGATAATCTGTTGATCGTGGGTGTTTGGAATAGGAAAATACACAGAAGCTGGTGTGGTGTCATGTGCCTGTTAGCCTAGCACTCAGGATGCTGAGGCAAGAGTATCATGAGTTCAAAGTCCATCTGGGCTACATAGTAAGGCTCTCCCTCCAAAATCTAACAACTAACTAACTAACTAACTAACCAACTATATATAATGTGTGAATATATATTTGTCACAATTTAAAAGTGAATACAACTTGTTATCTCATGAGGATTAGTGAAAGTAATTCTTAAATCTTTTAGGTGATCTTTTCAATGAACTAATACAGGCATTGTGCTAGTGATACTGACTCCTCAAATATTTTGATCTCTAATGCTTCTTCTACAATTGAAGCTTTTCATCAGAGTGTAGTAAGTACATTGTTTGTTCTTAAGAGTCAGCTATTCAAATCCTGACTGGTGAGAAAAGAGAGATAGATCTGGGGCCATAAGTGAAATATACTTGGAAAATAATGAGAATTTTATTTTATGTTTCAAGAACTGAAGTGGAGCCAGATATTGTGGCACACGCTTTAATTCCAGCACTTGGGAGACAGAGGCAGGGCAATCTCTGTGAGACTGAGGCCAACCTGTTCTATATAGCAAGTTCCAGGCCGGCTTGGGCTACATGGGGACCCTCTCTAAACAAACAAACAAACAAAACTGAAATAGAAGTTGCATGAAGAAATATCACAAGTGTTTCAAGGATGCTGTAATTAGGGAGTAGACTGATAAATACATGAACTTAGCTTTGGGAGATATTTTTGGAGTGCCTGCTTTTCATTTCTATGTTGTTGTCTGTAGTAGCTTACTAATAAGGAATTTCCAAAAGTTTTGATGAAATTCACTATAAGCTCCTCAGCAGGTGGAAACTGATGTGATATTTAACATCTGTTAATTAAGCAGCACATGTTATTTATTTAGGTATGGTCTCTGCCCTGAAAACAGAGCAGTGTTGATATGACAAATAAATGAGCTTAGATCAAAGAGAAGCAATTATTTTCAAGCATGTTAATTTATCAGGCCTCAGCTCAGCCCCTTCCTCATAGCTATTGGCAAGTGTTAGAGGGCTGTGAGTCAATGTGTTCTAGTTGAAGAACTTTGAAGATGCGATAAACAAACAGTATTTAAGTAAGAAAGAAAACTTCCCAATTAATCCTTTAAAAGTTTTATTTATTATTATTACTACCATTTTTATTATGATTTCTTTTCTTTTTCTTCTTTTTTTGAGACAGAGTCTCTAACCCAGGCTGACTTGAACTCAGTATGTAGCCAAGACTAGCCTCTGACTCAGAGCAGTCTGCCTGACTCAGCCTGTCAAGTGCTAGGATTAACAGTGTGAGCCACCATGCCTTGCTCATTTTCAATTAACTCTTATTATCATTTTCATTATTGAAATTTCTAATTTCTGAGGTTACAACCAAAGAGTATGCTAGTTATTTGAAATTTGGACTGAAATCTTGAGCTGTAACACTAATGTCCTATACAGGTAACTCTCAAAGGATTTTGTAACTTCAACATGATAGGAAAGCTCCTACATTTGTCAACACTCCTGATCTGGTGGAAAAAATGATCTAGGCATGTGTAATAATAAAAGCTAACAAAGACAGGGCATAGCTCAGTACAGGGTTTACTTAGAATGTGTGTAAGATAACTTATAGAATGAAGAGTTTATTTGAGCTCAGGGTTCCAAAGGGGTAAGAGTCCATTACAACAGGTAGGCATGGTGGCAGAAGTGGCCGGAGGTGGAGCAGAAGCTAAGCTCTCACATCTTAAAGCAGGCACAGGAAACAAGAGAGCAACTGGAGACGTGGCAAGGCTTAAGAACTCTCTAAGTGTGTCCCCAAAGCATGATTCCTCCAGCATAGGCACATCTTCTAAGACCTCCCAAAACAGCACCACCGACTGGGGACAAAATGTCCAAATACTTGGAGCCTATGGGGGACATTTTCATTCAAACCACCACAGTGAGGGATACCTACAAAGAACCTGTATTAAAAAAAAAAAAATCAGTATGTGGAAGAAATAGCTGCACCCATTGTTTATTTCAGTATGATTTACAATAATAAGATACTAAAGCAATACAAGTGTCCATCAAAAATTTCAGGTATAGGAGCTGGAAAGATGGCTCTGTAGTAAAGAACACTGGCTGCTCCAGTAGCATACCCCCAGGTTCGATTTCCAGCACCTATATGGTGGCTAACAATGATCTGTAACTCCAGTTCCAAGGGAATTTGACACACTCTTCCAACCTCCACAGGCATTGTACAACACAGGTGTACTTACATACACAAAGGCAATAATACACTTATGCACATAAAATAAAAATAATAAATAAAATAAATTGAATGGATAAAAGGAATGTTGTATGTACATACATGGAATAGCATATAGTCTTAAAATAAAAAGAGAA
>NW_008342032.1:1063809-1064259 GCF_000622305.1 Nannospalax galili | reverse complement strand
TCTCTAGATAAGGTTTATTTGAGACCAACTGGTCATTACCCAAGACTTATCTGCATGACACACAGTAATGAAAAATGCCAGAATGGTGGAACTAACCTTCTTGGATGTTTAACAGACATACCTTGAGATCTATACTAATTGGGTCAGAGGGACACAAAGGACACTTTTTGCTCCTTGCCCTCCTAGGTCGATTAGTTCCTTGGGACTATGAGCATATCACAAAACGTCCTGTAATGGTGGTGGGTCACCTGACACCTCTTGATCCAGGAGGCCAAGGAGATCCCACCAGATGGACTTGAACCAGTGTCCGGTCTATAAAGAGGAGGGTCAACACAGAGGAATCATTTCCTCCATGCTTCCAAGAGAAGCCAACAATGGTCAAGCAGGACCTTTGACTTATCTTCACATAGATGGAACTGATAAAAGAAAGGAGCCAGGGGCTCCTCCCAA
>NW_008342032.1:1060584-1063385 GCF_000622305.1 Nannospalax galili | reverse complement strand
GCTCTAGTGGGAGAGGAAGGCTGTCTACCTGACGAGTTTGTATTCATGCTCAGATGCCGAGGAGCTCAGAAGGTGGGTGACTGTAACCAGTGATAGTCATGTATATAGAGATTAGAAATGCATGTGAAAACGTCTCAATGTCAATAGGCTTGGAATGAATTTTTCTGTATGAAATTGTGTGTTTTGACAACGAAGTGGAGATCTTTTTTAAACGTTGGAACCTCATTTAATTTTATGTCTTATAGAGTTTATAATGAGTAAAAGATTATATAAGGGTAATAATTCATCTGTAAACCTAGAAATGTACAGCCAATTTTGAAAGAGATGTACCCTAGCTCAGAAAAATGTTATTGAAGAGGTTAACGCTGTTGTAATGAAATGCTTTTTCTAATTAAAAAAAAAGTATTAAATGTTTCCTCTCTGGAGCTGATCAGAATGTCACATCTCCACCCAGGGCTGGATGTGTTCTACTCTTTCGAGAAGCATTAAGGAATGGAAAAGTTGATGTTTGCCTTTCTAGTGTGACCAGGGAAACAGAAGGTGAGGTCCAAAGTCTCTGGGGCGGCCAGTGCCACTACAACACAAAGGGTATATGGAAAGCTTCACCTTCTGAACTTTTAGATGTTCACTGTGTGCCTTTCTGTTTTTAGGTTAAGTTATGTCTTTGAGATGTAAATTTTCCTTCTCCGTTTTTAACTGAGTGTACTCTGATTTAATGTAATTGTGTTATGTGTGGCCTTTTTTTCTTTTTTAGTTTCTTATTAGACTGTGTTCATAAATATTATTGATTTAAAAAAAATAAATAACAAACAAACAAACAAACAAAGAACTACAAATGAAACTATTATTTGACCCAGTTATACCACTCCTTGGCATATACCTAAAGAACTCATCCTATCGTAGAGACACTTATACATCCATGTTTGTTGCTGCTCTTTTCACAATAGCTAAGAGAGGGAAGCAACCTAGGTGTCCCTCAATTGATGAGTGGATAATGAAAATGTGGTTCATTTATATGGTGGAGTTTTACTCAGCAGTAAAGAAAGATGAAATCATGAAATTTGCAGATAAATAGATGGAACTAGAAACTGTTATACTAAGTGAAGTAACACAGGCTCAGAAAAAAAATTGACATACGTTCTGCCTCATACGTGGATCCTAGAACCAGACTCCAATAAATAAGTATGCAACCAGACATAACTACAGAAACCAGGATAATGGAAAGGTAGCAGGGTGGTAAAGGAAAAGAAAAAACCTGAAAGAAAAACAGTAGGAAACAGGCCTTAATAAAAGAGATATGGATAAAAATTGGGTTAGTTTAAGGGAGGGGGGAGGGAAGGGTATACAAGGAACCTAGGGCATAAAGGGAAAGAAGGAGCTCAAGAGAGGTAGGACCACAGGAGAAGGGTATTATGACGGGAGAAAGGGGTGCAATGGGGGCACCTTAAGAGGGAAAACCATGATGGAGGAGACAGTGTGAGAGATAAACAATGCCTAGGTAACTTTGAAAACCACTGAGAACCATATTACTCCTACAACCTACTGACAAATTATACAGAGGAGATCAAGAAATATATGTCTAGGTAAGGTTTATCTGAGAACAACTGGTTTTTACCTAAGATTTATCTATATGACACACAGTAATTAAAAAATACCAGACTGGTGGAACTAACCTTCTTGGGTGTTTAACAGACATACTTTGACGTCTATAATAATTTGGTCAGAGGGACATAAAGGACACTTTTTGCTCCTTGCCCTCCTAGATTGACTAGTTCCAGGGGACTATGAGCATCTCTCAAAATGTCCTATAATGGTGGCGGGTCACCTGTCCTCTTGATCAAGGAGGCTGAGGAGACCCCACCAGATGGACTTGAACCAGTGTCCAGTCTATAAAGAGGAGGGGCAAAACCGAAGGATGATTTCCTCCATGCTTCCAAGTGAAGCCAACCATGGTGAAGCAGGACCTTTGACTTATCTTCACATAGGCAGAACTGGTAAAAGAAAGGAGCCAGGGGCTCCTCCCAACCCCATGTGACCCCTGAGGAACAGGTCCTTAAACAACTTTAAGAGTAAAATTACATCAGTTTATCTGGACCAACTGTGTGGCCTTAAACACCCAAAAGGAAAGTATAACCAAAGATTAAAGGGGCCAATATAATTTCATAAGAGACCATATGTATAGCTAAAGGCTACACAGCAAGCAACAATGCCAGACAGGCGATACCTCCTTCTGAGTTGTTGGCCAGGGTGGCCAAAGGGATTCCCAGATAGTAACCCAGCAGAGAACTGGGAAATTGAACAGCAGACCCCAATCTTATGTAAAGGAATACTGACAACTGATTACTGCTAGATGAGGAACAGCTGACCCTCCTAAAACGAAGACCTTTAGACAGGCTGACTAGATTCGCCAGAAGGGCAAGTAGTGGGGAATGGTTGGGGGTGCCCACAACACAGCAGACAGTAGCAAGGATATCAAAATATAAGGGCTCTAGTGAGCGGAGGGAGGCTATGGGAGGGTGCTACCTGGGAGGTGGGTCTATTAAAAAAATTCTTCAAAGCATAAAAATTTGCTCCTTAATAACTGATGACTTTATATCCATGCTCAGACGCGAAGGAACTCAGAAAGTAACCGACTGTTACTAGTAATAATCAGATATATAGAGATTAGAAACGAATATGCATCTTAGTGTCAGTTGTATTAAAAATGAATTTTTCTGTCTGAAACTGTGTATTTTAATAATGAAATGGATATCTTTTCCAAAGTTTAAAACGTCATTTAATTTTATGTCTTATAGGGTTTA
>NW_008342032.1:1011729-1060340 GCF_000622305.1 Nannospalax galili | reverse complement strand
CTCATTTAATTTTATGTCTTATAGGATTTATACTGAGTACAATATTGTATAACTGTAACAATTCAACTGTAAACTTAAAAATTTACAGCCAATTTTGAAAAATGTGCATCTTAGCTCAGAAAATTGTTACTGAATGTTTCAATGCTTTTGTAATGAAATACTTCTTCTAAGTATGTGGTTATTAAATAAATAATAAACTGAAAAAATATATAGATCTCTATGTTTTTAGTTTGTTAATGGCATCATTTGATATTCAAATTTTCATTTGTATTCAAATAAAATTTTCAATTGCTTGTGGTCTGTATTGGTCAGACTTTTCCTTACTGGGACAAGATACATGACAGAATAACTTAGAAGGTATAAAGGTTCATCCTAATTAAGAGCATCAGAGAATTCAGTCCATAGTTCTTGGTGAAGCAGAACATCACAGCTGAAGCATGAGGGGGAGAAGACTATTCACTTACTGGTGGAAAGAAGGAGCAATTATCAAAGTGGCTAGGGACCAGCTGTAACCTTCAAAGTCAACCCCACAGGGACCTACCACCTCTAACTAGGTTTCATCTATTAAGGTTTCCAGAGCCTCCAAAAATAGTACAAAGGACAAATTTTCAGCAAATGACTTAGTGTAGGACGTTTCATGTTGACACCATAATAAGATCATTGTATACAATGATTTTTTAAAAAATAAAGTTTTATTTACTTATTTTTATTTTTATTTATTTTTTAAAAATATTTTATTTATGGGGCTGGAGTGGTTAAGAACACAGACTATTCTTGCAGAGAACTGGGTTTGAATCCCAGCCCCACATGGCAGCTAACAACTGTCCCTAATTCCATTTCCAGGGGATCTGACAGCCTATTCTGTCCTCTGCCAGCACTGCAGGACACGGGTGCACTTACCTACATAAAGGCATAACATTCATACACATAAAATGAAAATAATAAATAAAATATTTTAAAAAATATTTTATTTATGGTGGCTGGAGAGTTTGCTCAGTGGTTAAGAGCACTGATTGCTTTTGCAGAGAACCCAGGTTCAATTCCCAGCCACCACTTGCATATATGTGAGTGCACCCATGTCTTGCAATGCCTGCAGAGGTCAGAAGAGGCTATTGAAATCCCTGGAACTGAAGTTATAGACCATTGCTACCTGCTATGTGGGTGCTGGGAACTGAACCTGAATCCTCTGTAAAAGCAGCCAGTGCTCTTAACCACTGAGCCACCTCTTCAGACCCTACTTATTTTTATGTGTATGAGTGTTTTGCCTGCATGGAGTGAGTTCACTCTGTGTGTGCAATGCCCACAGAAGCCAGAAGATGGCATCAGATCCCCAGTACTGGAGACACAGACAGTTGTTAGGTTGTTAGCTGCATGTGAGTGCTGGGAACTGAACCTGGGCCCTCTGCAAAAGCACCTAGTGCTCTTAACTGCTGCACCATCTCTCCAACCCCTTGAAAGGTTTTTATTTTTAAAAGTGTTTTTTTTAAAAGCAACCGGATGTGTTGTCTCACACCTGTAATTCTAGAACTTCAGAAGCTGAAGCAGGATGATTGCCTCAAGTTTTAGAAAAACCTTGGCTACATGGTGAGTTCCAGGCACCCTTGGGCAACAGATCTTGTCTCAAAAAGACAAGCGTCTGAGTGGGTATGTAGCTCTTCTAGTAAGTGGCTATTTATGTGTTCACAGAATCTAACTTTTTAATCTTTCCTATATAGTGAGGATATTCATTATTTGGTTGCTTTGATGATTATTGATAAGCCATTACAAATAACAAATGATCAGAAACTGGAGCTACTATTATTTACTCAAGTTTTCAATTTCCATCTAAATATATGTTTGAAGAATGGGTAGCAACAAGAGAATTAAATGAGCTACATAATTTGTTTTTATTTAATCAAGTAACAGGAGTTTGTAATGATGGAAAATATTTAAAAACAGAAGAGTATATTAAAAACAGAAGGTCAATGATGTGAATACACACACACACACAATCCTTGTATTTTAGAAATAGGTTAAGTTTCATGCTATTCTATTTGTTATATGGGGAAAAAGGACTACATGAAGGGAAATTCTCTAAGAAAGTCATTGAACACTGAGTTAATTTTTATTCAAATAATATCTATAATTAAAATCATAGCAAAACAAATTCACAATTATTGAGATCCGTGCAATTTCATTTATATAAATGGACCTCAGTAATTTGACAGCTTATCCCTCTGGGAGAAGGGGGTTATTATGAAAACAAAGAGAACCTTGATCTATCAGAACTTTTTCCAAAAGAATAACGTTTGGCCAAGCTAAAATTCCCCACAGTAACAACCTATATAGCCACATCCATTGACTAAATCGTGTTTATGTTTCTTAAGCTTTAGGGTGATTCTGGCAATTTGTCTACTAAGAACTGCATTAGCAGACTGCCCATTCATTTCCTATATTTTGATTGGAAAACAAAACATGACAAATAGCAATATAAAAGAAAGTATAATCCCAGGATGCAGTTGGAATCTTTGTGCAGACCAGGGGTTAAGTGTCTTGGGCCTGTGGCACTCTTTCCGAAGAACATACCAATGCTGCCACCTGCTGTTCCCCTGCATGTCCTGCAATCTAAGAGTACTGAGCGCCCTTGGGCTTAGAAGGCAGAACAAAATATGGCCAGGTTTAGGAAGCTGTTAACCTCTCAAAAGCACCAACTAGTCTTTCCAATATTAATAATCTAATAGTAGTCTCTAACCGACATTCTATGAAATGCAGAAGTTATCTATCGCAGACTATAAGCATATTGCCTCCTGTTAAGAAAACAGATCCTATAAAGACGATTTTATGTTACAACTGCATTTTTTATATTCTGGGTTTTAGTTTATAAATTTCATAACATTCTTTCTGATTAGTGCTAAATCTGTGCATTGTAATATAGGAAACTTGTTTTCTATAGATATTAATTTGGGACAATTTTATTATTCTAAGGAAAAGTATACATGTCTCTTCAAAAATAGTGTGGCATCCTGATGACTATAATGCACTTAAAGGTAGGAGCCATATTTTATTCAATTTTGTTCTTCCTTTGACTGGTTAGAAATCATAGGCTAAGAAAAGGCTTGTTGAATGAATAGAATCATAAATGATAACATACAGTTCAGAATTTTAGAAATACATAAAGAATGGGTGTCACATCCTCCAAGAAACTACCGTTTATTATCTGTTCCACTTACATGAATTTCATAAATCCAGAAATATTCAAAACTAGTTTTCAGTTTAACCTTCTCCCACAATGAATATCACCATCCCAAACAGGGCACTCAGGTCATTGTTGATTTTAATACTTGGTCGGAACTAAAGTAATATGTGTAGTCTATGTTCTTGTTTAAAATCCTTAATTTTAATAGTTTCTGGTAAGAATTCCAGTTAAAAACACACCAAAAGTAAACTAAAAAAGACATCTCACACATAAGCAGCATGAACAATGCTGATTCATTTCTCGATTCTTTTGTTTATTCAAATATTTAAAACTTCTAATGTGGTTAGAAGGATCAAGGCTAGAGAGGAGACGATATTGATGACCTATTCTCATTTTGATCTCTGACCAATAACTTCAAATGGGTCTTGGGTTGCCTAGTTTTCCTCCTATTTTCTACTCAATTCCTACTGTGAGGTAGCTGTGCACCTCTCCTATCCTACAAGCCTTCAGTATCTTCAGCTTTTCTTCAAGGTAAGCTAAGAATTTGGGAGAACAATCAGTGGACCTCTATAGGTCTCCTCTCATCCACCTGCACTGTGTGCTCTACCTTCCCTAATGATATGAGGCTGCCAACCTATCCATTCTCTGTTTTCTCAAGATCAGGATGCATGTGACTGTCCAGGCTTGCTCCTACAAAATCTATTTTCCCCCTGTGCTGGATAGCTTTAGTGTCAACTTGACACACCTGGGTTGAGGGAGCCTCAATTGGGGAATTACCTCCATTGGACTGGCCTGTGGCCATGTCTGAGGGGCATCTTCTTGATAAGTGATGTGGGAGGGCACAGCCAACTGTGGGTGGTGCCACCCCTGGGCAGGTGGGCCTGTGTTGTATGAAAAAGAGGCTGAGCAGGGGCCAGGGGAGTAAGCCAGTAAGCAGTGTTCCTCCATGGCCTGTGCTCCAGCTCCTGCCTCCAGGTTCCTGCCCTGATTTCCTACCTTGGGCTCCCAGATGAACTGTGACCCAGGATATGTAAGACAAATAAACCTTTTCTTTTCAAAGTTGGTATTGGTCAGAGTGTTTTGTCACAGCAATGGAGAAACAAACTAACATACCCCCCTTTTATAGACTGTCTCCATCAGCACACAAAATACAAGACAATAAAAAGAGAATTCTCTTTCATTTGTTAATTACCAGCTGAATTCTTTGCATCCTTATTTCACAGAAAAAAATATCTCAAGAATTATTTATAATATGCCATTTTCAATAGGCCTGGATACCACCTATAAACAAAAACCAATTCTTACAGGCAAAAAGGTCTTACTGTTTTTAATAAAGCATAGATATGCATTCAATATATATAAATAATAGAATTATGTCTATGACAGAATTTCATAATGGAACAAGGATTAAGAAACTGTCTAAAATCTCTTTGAGGTATTTTAATTATTCTGAAGTGATCATTTTATGTGTACATATACTAAAATACTACACTGGAACTCATGAACATATATAGTAATTTGTCAATTAAACCAACCATGGTGGTGCATGCCTTATAGTCCCAACACTTGGGAAGCAGGAGCAGATGGATTTCTGTGAGTTCAAGGCCAGCCTGGTCTACCTAGTGAGACCCTGTCTCAAACAAACCAACCAACCCACAAAGAGCCTCCTCCCAATGAACAAAAAATTTCAATTAAAAATAAAATAAAACTTTTAAAAATCATTTGAGGGAAATGTTATACAAATGATTGCAAAACTTCTGGGCTGGAGAGATGGCTCAGTAGCCGAGAGCTGGAATTTCTGCTGCAGAAGACTAAAGTTCTATTCCCAGCACCTGTGTCAGGAGGCTCACAACCTCCTGTAACTCCAGCTCCAAGTGATCTGAAACACTCTTCCAGCCTCCACACCACAGGCAGCTGTACACACACACACACACACACACACACACACACACACACACACACACTCAATTTTTAAAAATAAAATTAAAAAAGAAAAACAGTTGAGAGACTGGTCTAAATCCACTATCTCAATGTCCTCTCCAGTTTGCTTGCTCCCACTTACTCCTGTCTGGCTTTTACTTGGAGCACTCCACACAAGCTGTTCCAGCCAATGCCATCTTTGTCCTCCATATTTCTAAATCCAAAGGGCAACTCTTTGATGAAACTATAGGGAGCATTCGGCAGAACTATTTCCTTGCCTTTCAAATTCTTTTTGCCTTTAGGACAGCATATGCTTAGTTCCCCCATTTTCTGTTAGGGTCATAATCTTGTAGTTTAGTTTAAAATATCTGACACCCATAGACAGTATAGATATAAGAATAAAGATGTGAAACTATTACATCATTGACGTTTCCTTATTAAGTAAGGGAAGTTCTCACATAGTAGTGCTGGATAAAAAGAAATATAGGTGGATGGATTAAAAACTACTAAATGGAGAAATTTGGATGCCATATTTGTCCTTTATAATTAGTGGCTATGTTAACTTAATTTCTCTGAGCTTTCCTTTCCTCTTCTGTAAAATGAGGGAAATATTTTTTATGAGGTGTTGTACAAAATAAATGATAAAATGTGCACAAATACTTAATATAATAAGTATTCATAAAATTGTGTTTGATGTTGGAATTACCATAATCCCCCAGTTAGCCTCAGAGGAGAAATTCAGTAGGAAATCTCCCTTTGTCCTGATGGGACCAGGACTGGGAAGTGAGCACAAGAAATGGTAGCTCAAGATCATCTCAAACTCCAAACTGCTGAATGTACTAGTTACTTTTGTTGTGTTGCTCAAACACCTGATGAGAAGCAAGTCAAGGGAGGAAGGACTTCTCTTTGCTGGTGGTTTGAGGATGCAGTTCATTGTGTGAGGAAGGCATGATGGCAGGTGTTCCATGGCTGGCGAAAGAGTGCACATTGGACTGACATCCTCACATCACAGTGAAAAAGAAAGTAGAGAGCAGGAAGGAAGCAGCCTGTCTATAAACCTGAAGGCCCACTGATATGACTCACTTACTCCAAAGAAGCTCTACCATCTAAAAGAGTCAAAAGCTCCCCAAATAGCTATACCAGCTGAGGACCAAGATATCAAATATGTGAGCCTTTGGGATTTTCGTAGTAAACCATATTTAACCGTAATAATGGACATCTCTGCTGTTTCTGCCTGGTGTTTGTGAAGGGTGGCAGTGGAAGAGCTGAGCTTGGCCACTTGCTTTAGCACTTAGAGATGGGAAAACTAAGTAGAAAATAATCTCCCAGTTTGTTATTTTGCAAGTATTATATTTAAAAAGACAAGCAGATGGGGGTGAATATAAAAGGTGAAAAATCAAATAACTGTTAATGTTTATTCTAAAATTGAGATCTGATTTTAGAAACTTGCAGGCAACTGAGCACAGGTTCATGTCAGCTGAGAAACTGCTTTTTTCTCTAGACAACCAATCTAAAAGAGCAATGAGACATGCTGCTTGGTAAATAAACTGTTTCCTGTACTTTGATAAAAATCTTTACAGATAAATGTCAAAGAAAAATAAAGCATCTGAATTTGAATTTTTTAAGTTAAACTGTTTGGTTCTCATTTGTCTATCATATAACAAGAAGACCTAGAGGTTGTAGAAGGTGGAGCAATGCACTCAATGGGGCAATAGTTCACCATTTCCCAAAGTGGACACTGTGTAGCTATTTCCACCAAATTGAGACCCACACTTCTGGCAGGAAGCAGTTAAGGCTCAGGATGCTAATGACATTTACAAGGCTTAAGAAGTTCAGAAGACTTACAAGCCCCCCTCAAGGTTATAAAAGCAGTAAACAACTGCAAAGGAGATAGACTCTCTTGTAGAGCTACCTGCAAGTTGGGCAGGGAGCCCCCAGGGATGCAGGTTTGTATAACCCAGGTAGATTTTTCCATGATGCAGTCAGTTGCCTTTCTAGTAAAGCCACTGGTTTACCGAGCTATGTTTAGGTAGAATTGTTTCTTTGGTTTGTTGTCAATGTCCCATCTTCAGTGAAAGACATTTATTCATGTCTCTTAAGGGAAAGTCACATAACAGCACATAAATTCTAAGATCATACATTTTTGCTCTATAGCCTCCTGATATTTTAAGTGTCTGTTTAAGATGAGCAGATGGTAGAGTTAAAGGACTTTTTAAATAATATTGCTTGAAGTTCCACCAGTGTTTCCTTTCTTCCAATTCAACTGGGCAAATTAATTACCAGCTAGTATATCCAACGAAGCTTTCAAAGGTAGAGTCAATATTCCTGATGAACTAAGATCCCTGTTATTTGTTCAACAAACATTTAACATTCAAAGCTCACTGCAGACTGCTCCAAATCTATATCTAGTTTTATCTCCTGAAATCCCTCACCACCAAGCCTTTCTTGCCAAAGCAATCTATTTTTAGTCCCCCAAATTTAAAAGACACTTCTATTTCTGAATTTTTTTCTAAGAACTGTTTTTTCTAAAGCAGTCTCTTTCCTACTGAATGTCCTTCAAGACACAATTTCTTATTCTTTCTCATTTGTTTATTCATTAAACAGAGACTGATGGGCTATGGTTTGTGTGGCCCCTTAGGGGAATCCTGGAAAAACAGGAATGGGAAAGTCAGAGCAAGCGCCTGACTTTTGTTCTTCATATTCTTCCAGTTAAGCACACATTACACAATGGGTCAAGCCAGCAATTAATCACAGTGATAACTGTTTTAAACATATGAGGAAGAGCCGGGCGTTGTGGCACACGCCTTTAATCCCAGAGGCAGAGGCAGAGGCAGAGGCAGAGGCAGAGGCAGAGGCAGAGGCAGAGGCAGAGGCAGAGGCAGAGGCAGAGGCAGAGGCAGAGGCAGAGGCAGAGGCAAGGGAGAGTTCTTTTAAAAAAAAACAAAAAAAAAAAAAAAAAAAAAAATGAGGAAGAGAAAGTTAGGATAACATTTTTTGAGGAAGTAGTTTTGAATTTAATTTGCAGGATAAGTAAGACCCTAAAGTAGAGTAGAGGGGTCAGTAAATACATTTTCTTTATAGTATCATGACTATTATTAAATTATGTTAATTAAGATATGTTAGAAAAATTCTTGCCTTCCAGACACTCAAACTTATTTGAGCTGGGTATGGAGGCACATCTCCAGCCAACTGGAAGGCTGAAGAGAGAGGGCTGCTTGAGTTCATGGATTCTAGCCAGCACAAAATAATGTCTGCTTCATGATTTTGTATAAATGATTTTATATAAAAATAACACCATCCACCAATATTTCTCCCTCTTATCTTTGCTACCTATGAGTCTTGAGATGAAACCCAATAATGATCTCACATTTGAAGGATAAGAAGCCACCAGAAAAAAGTGCTAGCCAATTGCTCTGACAGCATTCTGAGAAATGACCTATCAGAACTGGTCATATTACTCTGAGTTATACTGGCCAGTCAAGACAAGAAGACTCAGAGGGATGTGAAAGCTCAGGCTTGCAAAGATTACCATGTATCTGGACAAATGCTCTATTCTCCAAACCCTGCAAGTGGGGAGGACATTATAACTTTCCTTTGGAGACACAAGAGAATGATTCAGAAACACGTCCTTGCAGGAAGCTCCCAGAAAGAATGACTAAAACTTCATTCCCTGGCTTGGTACTTGCTGAACATGCAGAATTCTGGGGCCTTGGGCAAAGCTCTGCTTGCAGTGCTGCCCAGGCTAGAAGATAAGGCTGTTCACAGCAACAAAAGCTTTCATGTGAAGATGAACACTGTCCACTAGAGCAAGAAAACACATTACATACTAACAGAGTATCAATAATCAAAGCAAGAAATATGAACAACAGTGAGGTCAAGGCCACTTCCTTACAGCAACAGTCATCCAGTCACAGAGGCATTGATGACTCTGTGAGCAGCGAGAGCCTAAAAGGAGTGAGTAGATGTTCAAAGAGATTCCAAAGGGGGTGTCTCCACTAAAAAGAGACCTTTTAATCCATTCTGTTGCAAGCCTAGGACATCACAGGCAGGTCTAGTAAAATTCGGGGCACAAAGAATGAGTTCTAGATTCACACTGAAGTTTAAACCTAAACACATCGGAGTCCTAAAACACAAAGTGACACTGTTTAGTTAAGATAACTATAAATTTATAGCAAATAACTAATACATGATTACAAAGCCCTCTCTAGAAAGACAGAGGGTTCAGCATAAAGAATTTTGAGGGTATTCAGAGAAAAATTAAGCAGTCTCATGTTTATATCACATAGAGTTCTGATTCTTTAAAATGAGTCATAACCACCAAGTGACTATAAAGAAAATAGTGATAATAGCAAGGAGTAAATAAATGAAACATACACAGAATAAAGTCCATCTGGAACCTAACATACAGAAAGTGAGGAATTTCCATTTAGAGGGGAAAAAAAATCTCACATTAAATGAATGGCACTGACATAATGGCTAGCACTCTGGGGGGTGAAGTTAGAAACCTGCCATGCCTTTATATAACACATATTCTAGGATTCTAGGTGGAATGAATATTTAAATACAAAGTATGGAAACTAAACTAGAAAAATTCACTAAAAATGCCTCAAAAATTACTATGGCAAATGACATAAACAAAAGTTGGCTTTATTCCAGAGATGCAGGGATTGTGGGGTATATGTAAGTCAATACATGTGATAACTCATATAAACAGACAAAGATAAAAATCACATCATCATCTCAACAGGTACAAAAAAGGCCTTTGACAAAATCCAACATGCATTTATGTTAAAAGTCCTAGAGGAAATTGGACTGGAGGGAACATACCTCAACAAAATTAACACTATATACAACAAACCCACAGTCAACATCATTCTAAATGGAGAAAAACTGGAAGCATTCCCATTAAAATCAGGAACCAGACAGGGCTGCCTGGTATCTTCACTCCATTTTAACACAGTGTTTGAAACTCTTGCTAGAGCTATAAGACAAGAAAAGGAAATTAAAGGAGTACTAATTAGAAAAGAAGAGGTGAAATTATCCCTATTTGCAGATGATATATTATATGTAAGAGATCCCAAAATTTATACCAGAAAACTTCTATAAATGATCAATATTTTCAGTAAGGTGACAGGTTACAAAATCAATCTACAAAAATCAGTAGCCTTTCTATACACCAATGACAAGCAATCAGAAAAAGCATTCAAGGAAACCTTCCCATTCACAATAATCTCAAAAAAAATTAGGAATAAGCCTAACAAAAGACATTAAAGATCTCTATAATGAAAATTTCAATACTCTAAAGAAAGAGATAAAGACACTAGGAGATGGAAAGACCTACCATGCTCATGGATTGGTAGAATTAATACTGTGAAAATGACCATCTTACCAAAAGCAATCTATAGATTCAATACAATGCCAGTCAAAACACCCATGACATTCTTTATAGAACTGGAAAAAATCATCCCAAAATTCATATGGAATCACAAGACCCTGGATATCCACAGCAGTCTTGGGCAAAAAAGAACAGCACTAGAGCCTATGGATCACCATACCAGATCTCAGATTATATTACAGAGCTATAGTCATATAAACTGCATGGTGCCAGCACAAAAATAGACATGTAGATCAATGGAACACAACAGAAGATCCAAACATGAGTACATGCAATTTCAGCCACCTGATATTTGACCAAGAACACACAACAGAGGAAAGACAGCATATGGTCCTGGCAGAACTGGATCTCCATCTGTAGAAGAATGAAATTGGACCCATATTTTCACCCTGCACAAAAGTCAGCTCCAAATGGATCAAAATCTCAATATAAAACTTGAAACTCTGAAACGGCTAAAAGAAAATGTAGGTAGTTCCCTCCAAGATAAAGGTATAGGAAAGGACTTTCTGAATTGGACACCAGCTGCTCAGGCATTAAGGTCAACAATCAGTAAGCAGGACCTCATTAAGCTACAAAGCTTCTGTACAGCAAAAGAAACAACCAAGGAAGTGAAGAGGAAACCCACTGAGTGGAAGAAAATCTTTACCAGCTACACATCCAACAGAGGACTAATATCCAGAATATACAAAGAACTCATAAAACACAGAAACGAGAAAATAAACGACTCAATAAAAAGATGGGCTAGACCTCAACAGAGAGTTCTCAAATGAAGAAATAAAAATGGCTAAGAAACACTTTAAAAAGTACTCAACATAGTAATTAGAGAAATGCAGATAAAAGCCACTTTAAGATTCCATCTTACCAAAGTCAGACTGGATAAGATCAAGAGAACAAAAGACACCAAATACTGGTGAGGATGTGGAGAAAGAGGAACGCTCATTCACTGCTGCTGGGAAGCAGTGTGGAGAACTCTCAAAAAAACTAAAAATGAATCTATGATATGATCCAGTTATACTACTCCTTGGCATATACCAAAAGGGCTCATCACTATAGACATACCTGTACATCTATATTTGCTGCTGCTCTCTTCACAATAGCTAAGAAATGGAAACAACCTAAATGTTCCTCAATTAATGAATGGATAATGAAAATGTGGTACATATACTCAATGAAATTGTACTCAGCAGTAAGAAAAGATGAAATTATGAAATTAGGTAAATGGATGGAACTAGAGAGTGTTATACTATGTGAACCAACACAACAGAAAAGTGACATATGTTCTCCCTCATTTGCAGATCATAGCACCAATCTCTTATATGTGAGTATATATCCTGATATTACACCAGGATCCAGGAAAATGTAAAAGAAACATGGCGGTAAAGGAAAAGAAAGAACCTGAAAGGCAGATAGTAGGGAACAGATGTAATGGGGGGTGGGTAGTGGGAGTATTTGGCTTGGAGGGGAGGAAGGAGGGACATGCAGGGAGGCATGGTGGGGGAGGAGGGAACTCAGGAGAGGTGGGGATGGTGGGAGGTGGGTGTTATTGGGGGATGGTGTGTAATGGGGGTACTTGGACTGGAGATGGAGGAGGGAGGTCAGATGAGGGGGAGAGAGAGAGTAAAGATGAATGGATGTTGGGGGCTTGGGAAGCCAGAAGGAATTGTGTTGCCTCCAAAAGCCCCTGAGAAATACACATATGGTGTTTGAACATTAGTGTATATGTATACCTGGGGGCCATATGGAAGAGAATACAGTGCCAGACAGGAGGAGAGATCTCCCTTCAATGGTTGGTCATAGTAGTCCAAGAGACTCCCAAAATAACATAGGCCATTGTCAGAGTTCTTGGTTATCTCACTTGACCTGGAAGATAAGACCCTACTGCTGAAGACAGGACATACTTCAGACACAGGACTTGGAGCAATGGAGCAGGAACTAACCTGAAAGCCCTCTACCTGAAGTTTACTTCTCATAGTTCTAGAGGATACTGTGCAAGCTGGTCTAAACCAGCCCTAAAGCCTAATAACCATAATGACTGGTACAGCAAACTACCTCTTCTGATGCAGTAGGAACACTGTTATCTGGGAAGTAATCATCACCTATATAATTGGGTTTAAGCCCTCTCAACCAGAGTGAATTTACAGGTGGCACTGTAAACACAGCCAAATACACATGGCTGGAGAGGTCATAGATCCTAGAGAAAACCCTATCTCTGTCATAACTCTAGACAAATGAAATTTCTTACCATATGCTAAATATGGATCCTTATATTTACAGACAAGTCTACTGTACACCACTTAGAGAGAAGAAAGAAGCTTCTTTTTGCAACAGATGGAGGCTATTGCAATATCCCACAACTGGTCAAACACAGAAAATGTAAGTCTGAGAGATGTCCAGTCCTAGGTGACATATCTACAGTTGAATCTCTACACCTAAGACTCATGAACAAAGCAGAGCAGGGGGTAGAGAGAAAACTAGGGCATCCCTCAACTCTCACCAGTGAAGTTTCCTTATACAACAGAGTGCAATACACACAGAAGGCCACAACTGGCCAAGTTTTAAAGACTAAGAGACTGTGTATGTTCCTGGATAGGATTCCTATATTAAATCTCACCTACCCATGGCTCAGGGACCATTGCAGAAGAGGGGGCAGAAATATTTTAAGCACCAGGACTGGTTAATGAATACAGGGAAGCAGAAGCTTTTAGGCCACTGGAAGCTTGCACATGTGAACTTGTAGCAATTAAGGCATCGAGCACAGCAACTCAATCAGTCAAGAGCCCAGAGTGTAGCAAGGGAAATAATGGTGGCGGGCCAGCCCTAGTCTGGGAACAGTTGGAGATTGATTACTACTGGGTGAGGGAGAGTAGATTTTACTTACAATCTCTAGATAGACTGACTAGACTCCAGTGGATGAATGTGCACCAAAGGACATCTGGGTACAAATGCTTGACTGGGTCGGAACTAACATGTATGGCAGAATATATAAGGTTAAGTGGGGGATGGGAGGGCATGGAGGAGAGAGGGTCTAAATTTGGTTAAGAATTGTATGAAACGTACAAAACCCCAATAAAAATATTTTAAAGAGAAAAAAGAAATCATTGCTACCTATATATCTAACAAAGGATTAATATCTAGAAATCTAGAATACATAAAGATATTAAAACCAAACTAAATACCAAAACCCAAACAATGTAATAATTAAATAAAATGGCCAGGTAGGTCTTAAAATATTAAATACAAATGCCAAATAAACATACAAAAATGTTCAACACTTTTAAGTCATCAAGAAAATGCAAATAAAAATAAAATTGAGATTTTATCTCAACCCAATCAGAATGGCTATCATTAAAAAGGCAAATAATGGGGCTGGAGAGATGGTTAAGTGGTTAAGAGCACTGTCTACTCTCGCAGAAGACCTGAATTTGAATCCCAGCACCCACATGGTCGCTAACAACCATCTGTAACTTCATTTCCAGGGGATCCAAGCCCTCTTCTGTCAGCATTACAGGACAAGGGTGCACTTACATTCAGCCAATACACTCATACACATAAAATAAAAATAAATAAACCAAAAAATAAATAAAATGGCAAATAGCAACAAATGCTGATAATGATGTCATGAAAACAGAGCCCTTATAAACTGCTAGTGAGAATGTGAACTAGTCCTTGCACTGTGGAAATTACATAAATGATTCTTAAAAAACAAAAATGAGGGGGCTGGAGAGATGGCTCAGCAGTTAAGAGCACTGGCTGCTCTTGCAGAGGACCTGAATTCAATTCCCAGCACTCACATGGCAGCTAACAACTGTCTGTAACTCCAGTTTCAGTGGATCTGATGCACTCTTCTGACCTCTGTGGGCATTGCATGACATGTGACATGGGTGCATTTACACACATGCAGGCAACACGCTCATACACACAAAATAAAAACAATAAAATTAAAAAATGAAAATGAAAACAAATGCTAGTATTATCACACACACAGAAAGAGAGAGAGAGAGAGAGAGAGAGAATGAATTAACCTTGAAAAACATCTCTGGGCTATTTATTATGAGAAGCAAATCATAAATATCTAAAAATAGGGGCCGGAGAGATGGCTCAGCAGATAGGAGCACTGTTGCTCTTCCAGAGGACCCAGGTTGGGTTCCCAGTGTCCATATGGTAGCTCACACCTGTTCATAATTCCAGTTTCAAGGGATCCTATGCCCTCTTTTGGCCTCCACAGGCACTGCATGCATGTGGTGTACTTACATATATGCAGACAAAACACTCATACACATAAACAAACAATTGGGAATTACCAGGAGTATTGAAAATAGATACGTGTTTGTACAGGCCCAGCATACTTACTTCACTTGCATTTACTTGTAAAGTACACACACACAAGGAAAGAAATGGCCATCAAGATATGAATACTGGCCACTTGTCCTTTGTTTGGGAAAAAGAATAGAACAGAACAGAAAAGACAGAAGTGAGACATCCTGGTTTTAAGGATGTAAGCTAGGATAATCAAATTATTAAGGAAGCATATAAACTAGGAGACCTTTAGATGCACAGTCCTTTATATAAATGTATGGGAGAAACTTGAGGACCCCTATGTAAAATGCAGCATGGTGTAGGGAGAAGAAACATTCTAGACATCTCTTTCCTCAAAATTATATCCATTTCCCTTGTCTTATGTTACAATGTTCATTGTACATTTTCCCATTGCCTCTCTTCCTTTATGAAGAGATCTGAGGATCTACAGTAGGAAAATCAGCTCTGTGGAGTTCAGGCTCAGCTACTCCATTACTTACTGATTAAGAGCTCTCCTCACATGCATAACAAGGAAGAAATTAAGGCAATAACGGCATTTG
Source organism: Nannospalax galili (assembly GCF_000622305.1). Lineage (NCBI taxonomy): Eukaryota > Metazoa > Chordata > Mammalia > Rodentia > Spalacidae > Nannospalax > Nannospalax galili. The sequence continues at coordinate 1,044,994 of NW_008342032.1, read as the reverse complement.
AAAAGTGCCTCCCTCTTTTTGACTGTAGTCTCTCCTGCTGATTTTCTAATAATTATAGGGCAAGGCAGGGCAGGGCAGGTTCTAAATTTATGATCTCTAAAATCAGGGTTGAAAAAACAATCAGCCTCAAGTTTTCTTCTAATCCTAAAATTCTATAACGCTCCCAATGTTTACCATTTTATTCTAGCACCATGAGCCAGATACCAAATAAGCATCGAGAAGACTTTAGAACACAGGCCCCTAGAAGCTTATAAATAAAACATATCCATTCTACTGGCACTTGTTGAGCAACTAGTGGTATAAGACATTGTGTGCAACATAGTTCTTGATACTGGGTGGGTTAGAGTGGCATGAAGGACCTTTTTCCTCATATAGTTTTTGGTTTAATGGAAAAGACGCTAAAAAATAAGGACTACGATAAAATCATTGTGATTTAGCAGCATATGCCAAACAGGCCTAATTTGGGAAAAGAGTGGGGAATCGTCTAAGATGCTGGTTAAAGAAATATTTCTACTCCACTTAGCCTCTTTTGGGGACAATACTCATAGCAAATAAAAACGTTAGTACCCATAATGTGCTGTTAGCCAGTGGGATCCCAATGACCCCAAACATTATAGCCATTGTCATTGCTCTTAGTTACCCTCAAAAACTTGATAGAAAGACTTTGTTGCTGAAGACAATACACACTTGAGTCAAAAACATGAAGAAATCAAGTGGAACTGGAAGTTTCATTCCTATTGGCTAGCTTCCATAGTGCTGGAAGGTGCTACCCATCAATCTTATCCAGCTGTGAATCCTGAGAACTACAAAAATTACTAGTCCCTCCCATCCCCCAGTAAGAACAAAGAAAAAGAAATAGACACAGTTCTTCCTGTCAGGATCTTCTAGAACAGGGCACCCAGCCAGGATGTGTGTGCTATCATATATGGGAGATGTATTAGTCAGGGTTCTCCAAAGAAACAGAACCGGCAGAATGAATATGTATAGAGATTTATCAGCTTAGCTCACAGGATAGAGTCCGAGTAGTCCAATGGCTGCACCACATTGGAGAGGCTGAGAATCTGTAGTTGCTCAGTCAATGAGGCTGAATGTGTCAGTAGTTCCAATCTGGCACTGAAAGCCTGGCAAATTCCAAAAGATCAGCTAGTCTTCAGTCTACAGCAGCAAGACGAACTCACCAGTGAGAGAGAAGGCAAGCAGCAAGAAGCTGGGTGTTCTCCTCTGCCGTGGGCCTTTATATGACCATCAGAAGGTAACACCCACATTTAGGGCATGTCTTCCAGCTTCAGATGATCCAATTAAGATCTCTCTCATTTCAGTTAATCCCAGATCTGGTCAAGTTGCCACCCAGGATTAGCCATCACAGGAGACAAGAAACTAAACTGTCCAAGGGGTATAAAAAGCTAAGCTTTTCTTTATTTGAGGGCCTTTAGAGAAATATCTCTCTTCAGGATTGTACCAGTACAAATAAACTATTCTTGCAAGGTTTGGGATCCTGGGTTTTTGCTCAGATTGTCTACTACAATATGCCCATTAGCACAATAGTGACACGAATGTTAAAGGTGTAATCAAACACCTTCTGATTTAATTTAAGGCCCGCTCCACAAGATGGAACCCATACCTGTCTATCATCATTATTGGGACCAAGAACCCGAGGCTTGATCATGAGCCCTAGGAGAGAATTGGCCACGAATATTCTACTAAATAGACTTAATATTAAAACAACTTCTAATGACTAATTGCTATAATCATAGATTAACTGTATTGCTCATCAGTGAAGCTGCTTCTTGGAGTAGAAGGCAATTATCACAGAGACCTAAAACTGGTCAATGTACAGAGAAAAAGAGACTGCAGATTCTTACCCCTACATAGGACATCTATATCACACCTCTGTCCCCTGACCCCCAAGGCTCAGGAATCTTCTTCATGGATGAGGAGGCAGAAAGACTGTATGAGCCAGAGGTGTTGGTTGGCTACAAGGAAATGGTGTTTTCCAGACAGCAGGACAATGGAACATATAAACTCACAGCTATTGTGATGGAAGACCAGCTTGAGCTCAACTTGGACAACATCACAGCATGGAGAAGGAAGTCCCACCTGTAACTAAGGAGCTAGTGTTATATAATAGCTACTAGGTGAGGAAGAGTCAATTTTCTTTAAGGGTTTGGCCTCAGTAGACCAACCATGCACTAGGCCTGGGTCCGCACTCAAAGTACTAGGACAACAAAAATTGGACTCAATGGGAAAAAGAAAAAGGAACACGAAGGTTGTGGGTAGGGAGGTGGGGTGGATGTGGGAAGAGTTGGAGGGAGGAGGTCATACGATAAAAATGCACTGTATGGGACCCTCAAATAATTAATTAAATAAAAGTGAAAGAAGGATTTCTAAGCCATATCCAAATTTTAGTTAGGAAGCTATTCACCAACTTCCTCATTTTTTAAAAACTAGTGGTTTTCATCAAAAATGAGCAAGGCACTAAAAGAACAGTCAGCAATAGGGAAGTCTAGGTATGCACTGGAGTGTTGGGAGGTGCAGCTGAGGGGTTCACAGCAGCAAGAACGCAGATGATAATAATGCCTAGGATTGCTTTGGAGACTGAAATAAGCTTTGTAATATTAATGCAGACAGACCAACACAGTTATACAGGAACTCATGAAAGTTAATCAGATGGTCCTTGAAGTGTCCCGTTTTCCTAGCTCATGGACTTGGATGTATTTCCTTGTCACATGTGGTTTATAGCATAGTCATGTTATTTTCATTATGTTCCAGGCATTCTCATGAGACTTTTTACAGTCTGGATTCTAGGGGAACTGCATTATATATTTCAACCACTAGATGGCAATATACGACTTCGTAAGTGGATGTCTTTTTCCCAGGCACTGAAATGTCTAAAAATAAAATAAGTAAGAAATGAAGATTATTCCAAGAAACATAGAGAGGATACAGATTAATATCTCATACAGAAGTGACTATTAAGATTTATAAATTTGGGGTTGGAGAGGTGGCTCAGCCAGTTGTTAAGAGCACTTATTGCTTTTGCAGAGGACTCAGGTTTGGTTCCCAGTACCCATATGGGGCTTCACTACAGTCTGTAACACTAGTATCAGAGGATCTGATGCCCTCTTATGGCCTCCACAGGGCTACCTTCTGAACGCACATGGTACAAAAAAACTCATTCAAGCACACATACTCACTCAAGTACATATGCATCATATACATAAAAATAATTTTAGAGGATATATAAATTAAAGAGTATAGAGACTTTTTCCTACATCTTTTGTTATAGGAGTTGGGAGAGGGGAAACAGATTTGGTCAAAGGAAACAGAGTTTAGTTATGTAAGATGACCAAAACCTATAGTTTTATTGGACAACAGAATACCTATAGTTAAGAAAATTGTAGTATATACTTAAAACTTTATTAAGAGGGCAGATCTTATATTAAGTGCTCTTACCACAAAAGAAAAAATAATTAAAAAGAAAAGGCAAGGAAAGCATTGGAGGTGATAGGTATGTTTATAGTATAGATTGTGATGTTTTTCTGTATGTATGCTTATCTCTAATCTCATAAAATTTTATATTGCACGCATTAAAGATGTATTCCTTTCCATAAGTTGATCACACCTTCCATTCATAATATGATTTTTCTAAAAGTGATTCATATAGGGCTAAAAGCTGAGGCTAAGATCCTCTCTAAAACCTTCTCCAGTTTTGAATTTTTTCTCTTCTTTCTTTTTTTCTTTCTTTCTTTCTTTCTTTCTTTCTTTCTTTCTTTCTTTCTTTCTTTCTCTCTCTCTTTCTCTCTCTCTCTCTCTTTCTTTCTCTCTCTCTCTCTCTCTTTTTCTTTCTTTCTTTCTTTCTTTCTTTCTTTCTTTCTTTCTTTCTTTCTTTCTCTCTTTCTTTCTTTCTTTTTGTGGAGGAGGGTAAGGCAGTCTCACTGTGCAGCCCTGGCTGACCTGGAACTAACTATGCAGACCAGGCTGGCCTCCAACTTGCAATGAGCCTCCTGCGTTACTCCTGAGTGAGGGATTACAGCTAGATTTCATATCAGCAAGGGAAACTGGCCTGATAAAACCAAAGCTCAGAATGCAAGTACATATACTTAAGAGAAATGTATACTCTCCCTGCCCTGCTTAACACCTCTATTGCTTTTGCTTCCCGTATATGATTCCAAGTACAGGGCTTGTAGCTTCTGGACTCCTCACACCTGCCTTTGGCTGATACTGTCTGGCTGATCTCTGATCCAGGAATGGATCTTGACGACACCCAAACACTCCCACTGTCCACATGTACATTACAATTTCTAACCTGGCTGCTGGCATGCCTCCCTCCTTCTTCCTATTCTCAGCATTTCTGTCCGGAAAAGTGCAAACACCTCCTGCTACCATCTCACCTGTGCTGAGTCACAGTGGTAGGAATGGGATGTCTGTGGACTTAGAAGTTTCTGGTGACAGTACATCAGGAACTTTCAGGAATATGGAGCAAATCTTGGGTAACCAGCTTCCCCCTTCTATCCTCAAAAATGAGTAAAAGTTGTCAACTTGTAAGGATCTATGCATGTAAAGCACACTCCCAAATTAGTTTTTTTTTTTTTTTTGGGGTTGTGTGTGTGTGTGTGTGTGTGTGTGTGTGTGTGTGTGTGTGTGACATTATTGCTACAGAGGGGTGAATAAGCATCGATTCACACCAGACAGAGAACTGACAACAGATCAAAGTAAGGATATCACTGAAGTCCAATTTGGTGAACCAATGAGTTTTATTGGAGTTACTAACAGGAATACGGGTGAGGGGTGACTTACAGGAGCAGGAACGACTCAAAGATATCTGTATCACCAAAGCCCACCCCAGCATGGGTGACTGCTGATAAAAGCAGAAACCCTGGAGCACACTGTACAACTTCCCGGTAGCTCAATAGTTCGGGGAGTATCGCTCAGCAGTTCTTACAGCTTATATAGGTGTGGGAAGGGAGAAGCCTAGCATATCTGGTCACTTTCAGGGACTTACTGAAGCCTTTGAGTGGCTTACTTCCTAAGCTTACAGAGCTTCCTTGCAGGATGGACTATTTCACCTCCCTTTAGAACAGCCTGTTTCTTAAGAGGCTTCCCTTCAAGATGGAATGTTTTATTTCAAAGGAAATTGCAACATGGATATTTGTAGATTTGAGTCTATTGGAGGAAATACAGGAAATCAGGCCTCATCAAACATACTCTAGCCATCATGCATTTTTCTATTAAAAAGGAATGAAACAAAGGCTGCTATCTAATGTCAGTAACGTTAAACCAAAAGCAGCACTTGAAAACCACTTTGAAAGAAAAAGATGAAGGACTAGAATATTAAAGACATCAGTAGTTCACAAAACACTAACACTGTCATTAGATATAACACACCAAATGCTGACGTTTTCTGTGTGTGTGTCTAAGTCAGTGTCTTGCTATGCAGGCCACACTTGTCTCAAATTTATATCCTCTTCTCTCAGCCTCCAGAGTACTGTGATGACAGGGACATGCCACCAAGCACAGTTTCAGAGTAGTGTCTACGGTCCTGAGAAAACTTCCACTTTACATCATTAATTACTGGCCTTGTTCATAATTTTATTTCAACTCCTACATCAATGTGTAGTTTTTTGAGGGGTTGGCTTACATGAAATTGCCAATTTATGATAATTTTGACCAGCAGAGTCACAATTCTTGTACATATCAACTATATCAGTTACTTTGACAAAATACCTGACAAAAGAAACTTAAGGATGGTAGAGTTTATTTTGGCAACCAGTTGAGGTATAGTCCATCCTGGTGGCAGAACTGTAGAATGAGGATCAGGAGCTCAAGCTCATCCTGAGCTTCATAGCAAGCTCTAGGCCAACCTGGGCTATATGAGACCCTGTCACATAAAACCAAAAAAGTAAAAAAAAAAAATAAAGAAAAGGAAGAATAGAAAGAAACTGTATTGCTGATAAAAACAGTCCTTTTTGGTTTCCTTATTCTCCTTTTATCCCACTCAGTCTAGCTTGGTTTAGGAGTAACCCAGTCTTTGGGTACCACTCTCTACTCTGTCTCAGTTCACTGAAAATTGAAATTCACAATCAATACCCCCTAGGACATATGAAGAATTGGTATCATGAGGACAAGATCAGACTCCTCAAGGAATGCTTTCTTGGAGATTTCCCATTTGTCATTTCTTCAGTGGATAAAATAAAAATTGAACTCTTGGGTAGCAAATCAAAATTTCTCAGGCTGACAAAAAATTGCTTTCTTAAACAAAATCTTTAATGTTTTAATAGTTTCTCTGCATATGAAAATCAAGAATATAAAACAGTGATTTAGACTTGTTAAATAATATGATAGTCTACTTAACGATTTTAGTAAGAAAATGCTTTTTACCTTTCCTTATTCAGACAAAGGAATTTCCTTTTAATTTTAGTTCTTGTATAATAAACTTGGCTCTTTTAACATAATTTTAGCTACTTCAGGATAATTTATACTCTGTCCCACCCATCTATCTATTCATCAACAACGTCAGGAAATTTCCTCAAACAGAAGTAAAAACTTAGTTACACAGAGAACGAAAGGACAGGCCATGAAAAAACTCAGCAAGAAGCTGCCATGGACACCTTTTCCTCAAGATGGCTGTGCTGGATAGCTTTAGTCATCAACTTGACACACCTGAGTGGAGGGAGTCTCAGTTAAGGAACTGCCTCCATTGGCCTGGCCTGTGGCCACGTCTGTGGGGCATTTTCTTGATTGTTGAATGATGTGGGAGGGTCCGGCTTGTGGGCAGTGCCACCCCTTGGCAGGTTGCGCTATGTTACATAAGAATGCAGGCTGAGCATGGGCCAAAGGTAAAAGCCAGTAAGCAGCTATCCTCCATGGTCTGTGGTCCAGGTTTCTGCCTTGAGTTCCTGCCTTGGCTTCCCTTGATGATGAACTGTGCTGTAAGCCAAATGAATCCTTTCCTCCCCAAGCTGGTATTAGTCAGGGTGATTTGTCACAGCAACAGAGAAGCTAACTAGAACAATAGCCATAAGGACACTGCTCTACTTTTGGGTCCACCAACTGCACAGCTAAAACTACTCTGAATTTTTTTAAAGGAAGGGTAATAAGAAAACCATTGAATTTTTAACTAGGTAAAAACCACCCTGTGGGTTTCAACTATGTCCCAGACTTTAACATCAGGAAGTAGTCTATAATCAGTTTTTGAGACATAAAATCTGTAAGAAGTGTTGTATGAAGTTACAAAAGCTCAATAAAAACTTAAAATAACCTGTAGACTCTAAAATATATCTTCACTCAGAGAGTGAAGCAAATCCATGCCCTCTCAAAGAAATCCCATTCCTTGAATAGGTACAACAGCAAGGCACACTCACAGTTCACAATGTCACCTTCAAGTTCCAGAATCTGAGGAATCGGCATGGTGAGGACAACGAGGTCAAACTGCTCAGGGGAGCCTGTTTCCTTTGAGACTTCCCACTTGTCATTCCTGAGGTTGATCTGGGTCACGCACTGTCTGAAGAAGACTTCAGCACCTGCTCCAAAAGCAAAATCATCGCCATATTATCACAATTTTCCATAAGAATGAGGGAGAAATGAAGTCATAAACCAGATCCACTCAGCTGAACCAAGTCCCAACCATCTTCTGTATGCACCTCTTTCTTTCTAATTTAGCAGCAGTTCCTCCCCTTCTACCACTTGTACTCTTGGACTTCCTACAAATGCTTGTTTTGGAGATAATAAAACTACTACAATTACTATTAGTACTACTGCTAATAATAATAATACTAGTAAAAGTAGTAGCAACCATAGCCTCTTACCATTAAAAACTTACTATATGCCAAGTATTGGATACACATTATCCCAATTTATTTCAAAAATAGAAACAGATCTCATTTTGTGGCAACGTGATTTGGAAATATATACAGCTGACTCTAAAGCTTGTCACCTTTGTACAGTATCTATGAATACATTTCAGTAAAAGTGTTGGCAAGTAATTCTAGTAACAACTAGCAATGTTCCCTGTTAGATGGTCTTATAAAATGTCCATATCGGAGAAATTCAAGTCTTCATCAGAAATCAGAACTAAGAAAACATTGACCATCTCATCATATTATTTTTTCCTAGCATGTATTGCCAAATATTCTAATAATTTGCTATTTTTATATTGTCTTCCCTTTTAATCTTAGATGCTAATTTTAGAGCCACAAGCATTTTTAATGGCCATGTTGTTTCTGTGTATAGTATATGTGATGGTTAACACTGATTGTCAACTTGTCACAACTGATCTAGAATCACCTAAAACACCTGCCTCTGGGCATGCCTCTGAGGGATTATCTTGTTAAATTAATCAAAGTAGGATGGCTAGCCTAAATGTGGGTGGCACCATTTAGGATTAGAATAGAAGGGAGAAAGCTAGCCGAGGACAGCATTCACTGTTCACTGTTTCCTGACTGAGGATGCAAGGTGGCCTGCTGCCTCAAAATTTTGCAGCCAGGACGTTCCTACCATGATGGACTGTACCTTTGAGCTATAGGCCAAACTAGACCGTTTCTTTCTTAAGTGGTTTTGCCTGTGTATTTTTATCATAGCAACAGGAAAAGTAACAGAGCACAGTACGCAATAAAAATGAAGCATTTACTCATCACTTGCTTAAAAAATAAATTATAAACCAGTAACTAAAAGAAATTTCAGTTGGGTCATTAAGTCTCCTTAGTACACTGACACCTCAAATTTCAATTTTGTGAAGAACTCTGATTTAGAAACAAATCTGAGGAGGGTTACTTCATTCTGATCAAAGGAACAATTAACCAAGAAGATATTACAATCCTTAACATATATCCACCAAACTCCAGTGCACCTAAATTTATAAAAACAACACTACAGGACTTTAAGACACAGATTACCTCAATTCAGTAATAGTAGGGGATGTCAATACCCCACTGGCTCCACTAGACAGGTCAACTGGACAAAGAATAAATAGAGAGACATCTGAATTAAATGATACCATACATCAAATGGACCTAACAGACATCTTTTGAATATTCCAACCAAGCACCAAACAATACACTTTCTACTCAGCACCCCATGGAACTTTTTCAAAAATTGACCACATACTGGGCCACAAAACAAACATCAAGAAATAAAAATGCAACAAGGCTCAAAATCAACACTGGATGAAACTCTAATCACTACATGAACTCATGGCAATTAAACAATACACTCCTAAACAATGAGTGGCTCAAAGGAGAAATTAAGAAAGAAATAAAAGAATTCCTGGAATTCAGTGAAAAGGACAATACAACACAACACAACCTCTGGGACACTTTAAAAGCAGTCCTAGAGGGAAGTTTAAGGCTCTAAGTGCTTACATTAAAAAATTAGAAAGAGTCCAAAAAAATGCCCTAACACTGCAACTCAATGTTGGAAAGGCAAGAACAAATGAAATCTAAATCCAGAAGAAGAGAAGAAATAACCAAAATCAGAGCAGAAATTAATGAAATAGAAACAAAGACTACAAAGAATCAATGAGTCTAAGAGCTGGTTCTTTGAAAAGCTACACAAGATAGACCCTTAACCCAGTTAACCAAAAGAAAGAGCAAATCCAAATCAAGAAAATTAGAGATGAAAGGGGAAACATCATAACAGACACCCAAAAGATCCAGACCATTATAAGGGACTATTTAAAAAATCTACATTCTACTAAATTTGAAAATCTAAAAGAAATGAATGGATACCTAAAATCATGGGAACCACCAAAGTTAAACCAAGAAGAGATTAATAGTTTAACCAGACCCATAACATTTGAGGAAATCAAAACAGTAATACAAAGCCTCCCAACTAAAAAAAGCCCAGGCCCAGATGGATTTATAGCAGAATTCCGCCAGACATTCAAAGAAGACCTCCAACCAATACTACTTAAATTATTCAAAATGATAGAAACAGATGGAGAACTTCCAAATTCCTTTTATCACTCTAATACTCAAGCCAGGTAAAGACACAACAACAACAACAACAACAACAACAACAAAAACTATATCCCAATATCCTTAATGATCATACATGCAAAAATTCTTAACAAAATACTTGCAAACCACATACAGACACACATCAAAAAGATCATTCACCATGATCAAGTAGGCTTTATCCCAGAGACGCAGTACTGATTCAATATATGCATCAATAAACATCATTAATCATATGCAGAAAAGGCTTTTCACCAAATTCAGCAGGCATTTATGTTCAAAGTCCTAGAGGGAATTGGACTGGAGGGAACATACCTCAACATACCTAAAGCTATATAGAACAGACCTACAGCCAACACCATTCTAAATGGAGAAAAACTGGAAAGAATTCTCATTAAAATCAGGATCCAGACAAGGATAGCCACTATCTCCACTCCTTTTCAACATAGTGCTTGAAATTCTTGCTAGCGCAGTAAGACAGGAGAAAGAAATTAAAGGAGTACTAATTGGAAAAGAAGAGGTCAAACTATCCATTTTTGTATATGATATGATAGTATATGTAAGAGATCCCAATAGTTCCACCAGAAAATTCCTAGAACTGGTTAACACTCTCAGTATAGTAGCAGGTTATAAAATTAATCTACAAAAATCAGTGGCCTTTCTATATACCAGTAACAAGCAACTGGATAAAGAGTACAGGGAAATGCTCCCATTCACAATTGCTGCAAAGAAAAAAAAAATCTTGGAATAAATCTGACCAAAGACACCAAAGATCTCTACAATGAAAATTATACATCATTAAAGAAAGAGATTGAGGAAGACACCAGGAGAGGGAAGGACCTCCCATGCTCATGGATTGGAATAATTAATATTGTAAAAATGACCATCTTACCAAAAGCAATATATAGTTTCAGTGCAATCCCAATCAAAATCCCCATGTCATACTTCACAGAATTAGAAAAATGCATCCCTAAATTCATATGGAGGCATAAAAGACTCCAGATAGCCAAAGCAACCCTGAGCAGCAAGAGCCTTAATGAACAGAGATCTCAAACTATATTACAGAGCTATAGTCATAAAACCAGCATGGTACTGGCACAAAAATAGACACATAGATCAAAGAAACATCATTGAAGACCCAAACACAAGTACACGTAATTTCAGCCACATGATATTTGACAAAGGTGCCAAGAACACACAATGGAGGAAAGATAGCATCTTCAACTAACAGTGCTGGCAAAACCTGTAGAAGAATGAAACGATCTTTATCTTTCACCTTGTACAAAAGTCAACCTCAAATGAATCAAAGACTTCAATGTGAAACTGGAAACTCTAAAACTATTAGAAGAAAATATTGGCAGTAACTTACAAGATATAGGTACAGGGAAGGATTTTCTAAATTGGACAAAAGTTGCTCAAGAATTAAGGTCAGCAATCAACAAGTGGGACCTTATTCAACTAAAAATCTTCTGTACTACAAAAGAAACAATCAAAGAAGTGAAAAGAGAACCCACAGAATGGGGAAAAAATCTTCACCAGTGACACATCTGACAGAGGTTTAACATCCAGAATATAGGATTAATGCCCAGAATATAAAAATACCTCATAAAACAAAGAAGCAAGAAAACAAATTACCTCATTAAATAATGGGCTATGGATCTGAACAGAGACCTCTCATAGATGAAATATCAGTGGGTAAGAAACACCTTAAAATTGTTCATCATCCTTAGTAATTAGGGAAATGCAAATTAAAACCACCCTAGGGTATCACCTTACCCCAATCAGACTGGCTAGAATCAAGAGAAAAAAGTGATACCAAATGCTGGTGAGGATGTGGAAAAGGGAATGCTCATTCACTGGTGGTGGGATGGCAAACTCGTGCAACCCCTATGGAAAACAGTGTGGAGAACTCTTAAAACACTAAAAATGAACCTACCATATGACCCGGTTACACCAATCCTTGGCATATACCCAAAGGACTCATCCTATTATAGAGGCATTTATACAATCATGTTTGTTGCTGCTCTTTTCACAACAGCTAAGAGATGGAAGCAACCTAAGTGTCCCTCAACTGACAAATGGTTTACAAAAATGTATATTTACACAAAGGAGTTCTATTCAGCAGTAAAGAAAGATGAAATAATGAAATGTGTAGGTAAATGGATGAATCTAGAAACTGTTATACTAAATGAAGTAACACACTCAGAAAAATAAAAGATGTATGTCCTCCCTCATTTGTAGATCCTAACACCAAATCCTTTTAAATTCCATGTCCCTTTAATAAGATGATACTGTACAGCAGTCTTTTTGAAATAACTACCATCATCAAAACTTCAGCAGTGCCTGATTGCTAAACATTGTCACAACTGGGCTTCTTGTTAGTTGTATTCCTTCATTAAAGGAGGGGCAAGCAGGGTCATTGGATCGTCACCGGAGTATCCAGCTACTCTTCCCAGCCAAGTGTATGTAATTTGGCCCTAATCACACATGGTCTCCTGGATTTGGGGAGGGCTAAAGTATACAATCTGTGGAAGGCTAAGAAGAGAAGTCTTGACCCATGCTGAGTAAAGGCTTTCTAGTGTGCATACCCTCAGGTCATTCATACACTACAGCAATGCCTCAGTTTTCTCGGTAAGTAAGCTCAGTAAATTCATTGATTCCCCAGTAAAACTTTAATGAAACTGGTTTGATTCTGGAACCTTAAAGGGAATAAGCATTGCTTAGTATCCCCAGGAAAAGAATTCTCACAACAGATGGAAAATGTGTTAATGTTATTATGTCTTATACTTATTAAAAAAAGAAAATGAGAATGTAAAAGATGTTAAAACAATATGAGAATGGAGATACTTTCCAAAACAGACAGAAAAAAATGAGAAAGCGAAACAAGTGATGCAGGTCTGTAGTAGGTTTGTTATGATATATAAAGGATGAGAGAAAAATAATATACACATAATCTTAAAATTTCTAAGGTCATAGTTTAGTCAACTAGTTTAAGGAACAAAATATGTATCTATTAAGGTTTATCTGAGAACATTCAGTTTTTTTTCTGCAAGCTTTATCTACATAGCACATGGTAATTAAAAGTACCAGACTGGTGGAACTAACCTTATTGGATGTTTAACAGCCATACTTTGAGGCCTATACTAATCCGGTCAGACGGACTTAATGTACAGTTTTGCCACTTGCCCTCCAAAGTCGACTAAGTTCCAGGGGACTATGGAACATCTCTCAAAATGTTCTGTAACTGTGGTGAGTCACCTGTCCTCTTGTTCAGGGAGGCCATGGAAACCCCAGCAGATGGACTTGAACCAGTGTCCTGTCTGCAAAGAGGAGGGTCAACTCAGAGAAAACATTTCCTCCTTGCTTCCAAGTGAAGCCAGCCATGGTCGAGTAGGACCTTTGACTTATCCTCACATAAATGGAACTGGTAAAAGAAAGGAGCTAGGTGCTCCTCCCAAGCCCATGTGACCCCTCAGCAACACATCCTCCAATGACCTTAAGTGTAAATATAAATTGATTTATTTGGGCCAACTTTATGGTCTTAAACACCCAAAAGGAAAGTATAACCAAATAGTAAAGTCATCAGTATATTTCTTTAAGAGTTCAAGGGATTACACTTCCCAGACATTAGGCTTAAGTCCATATAAAAAGTTATTTAGACAATTATTTCTCATTGATTTTGTTCTGAATCAGAAAGTACTGCTCATATGTAAGACTTCAAATCTTGATCTGCAATACTGTTGTGCCCACCTGTAGCTAAGGGAGACAACCCCTATCGTTCTAAAATGATGGCTAAATTTGTTTTTCCCCCCATCTAGAAGCCTTTGAGAGGGAGCTGACACTGATTCTAACCACTCCAACAGCTATCAAAGTGCCTGAAAGCAAATCCTGAATCCATCACTCTTGAGTCCAGCCTTGGCAAACAAAATAAAAAATGAGGAACCCAAGAGAGGGATGCTCTTGGAAGCTCTGTCAAGAAATTCCAATGGACTCTCATATGAACATTTGGAATTTTCCCTTTTCTGACTTTTTCCTAGTTCCCTGTCTAGAACTTGTAATGCTAACTACTCTTGCCTTTACTTCTTCGCATCTCCTACTCACCAGTCAAGGACTTTCTTTTCCCCCTACAGATAAGAGTTATGCAATTTGGGAGTCTTTTAGATAGACCTACTAAAGGGGTACCCCAATTGCATCACCCTGTATCCCTGTTCAGCATGGAAGAAGACAGAGTGGTCTGTGTCGCAATTCCCTATCAACAATTTGGGTAACCTCTTTAGAGGATGGTGTGATAAGAATAGGAGGTAGGAACTGGCTAGGCTATTAGTGTAAAAAGACCCCAAATTAAAGTAGCCAGTTTCTTGGCTAAAAGTCAAAATGTCCTTGGGCCTCTTAGCAACATACTCTGTTACAAAGGCCAAAAAATGTCAAACATATTTGGGATCTCTTATCTAATCCCTAAAAGATTTTAGGGTTACTTCTTCAGAGGGGGAATGTTAAAGTAGGAAAAAGCCTCATTAAAAAAAAGAGAAGAAAGCGTACCTGAAGTTATCAGAAAAAAGTGATGGGGAGATACAGGAGGAGTTGGACAGGAGGGAGTGGGCATGGATTTGATCAAAATACTTCATATGCTTATATACCTGTATGAAATTCTCAATAAATTATTTTTTTTTAAAAAGACAGTGCAATGAAGAAAATAAAAAGTACACTTAAGATACTGTTTATCTTGGGAATTTCATGCTCCCAGTCATTACAAGTTCAGCTTAGATCCAAACTTACCTGTAAAGTTTCCTTTCTAAGGCTACTCTGGCTCAATTTGATCTCTCCTGTCTATGATGTTCTTCAAACACCACTCCTTTGATACCTATTCTGACACTGATTCAAAATATCTGAATACTGGGTAGTTACTCCTATGAACTCGCAATGTTGACAGCATCTGCTAGTCCAAAGTAAGCTTAATCAAGACAAAATCCTAGCATAGACATGGGGAAGTAGTTAAGAAACCCCAACCCTACTTGAGGAAGTATTGGCAACTGGCGGCTGCTGGGGAGAGGAGAGTCAGTCTTATATAAGGGTGAGACATAAGGGGAGGAGTACATAGGGAGGGGATCTAAATATGATCAAAATATATGGTATGATATTTGCAAAAATTCAAGAAAATAAAAATAAAAAACAAAGTATCATCATCTGTACTTACAGCTGTAAACAAATCTCTCAAACAATCAAAAAATCATGTAGTTACTACTTAACTCAAGTATGAGCAAAAAAAAATCACTAAGTTGAATATAAAAAAATATCTGAATGCCTTAGCTGTCTTACCTTATCCAATAAAACTTTTGGATCTCCATGCCAGGTATCCCAGTCTCAAAAACCTTCATGTCTTTTATTGTCCCTTGAATAATGCAGTGAGCAATCAAAATTTACAAGTCAAATCTAAATGTTAGAGGGGACATGATGCTAACTAGATCATGGATTATATTTCTGCTTTAGGCAGTATGAGTTTATAAAAAAATTAAGGCAAGGTGATGTCAACAGTGTGCCAAGTTACCTGAGGTCTTTCAAAGGCTCCTGCTTTGGGAAAATAGAAATAACTTTTGCTTTCAACCTACATTCACTATTTCTTTTATCCCAATAAAGCAGCCCTTTGGTTTATTTGGGATGTCTCACTGTGTTTATTTTATTTAGTCTGTCCTTGTTTGTTCCAGACCTCAATTAAAACAACTGATTCTATTGTTTATTTTTTCCCATAAATAGTCCTTTGAAAAAAATTGCTGTTGTTGACAGTGTTTGTCTGTTTAAAGGAGATTAAAGTTCACTGGCCTGGAAAGCTGCTCACACCTCAGCTGAAGTTCTTGGAAATCAATCCCAATGGCCTCAAGGTATGTTACAAGGTACATATCAGTAGTGCTTTAGGTTTGGACCCTAGGCCAACAGTATCAGCAGCACCCAGAATCACAAGTACACATTCTAAGCTCTAAAGGACTCATACTGAATCAGAAACTCCATAGGTTAGGCCCAGATATCTGCATTTAACAACTCCCTTGTTCAACGGGATGAGTAATGTATGATTCATGGCAAGGTGTAAAGCCACTGGAATGGATGAATAGACCCAAAGCTAATATAACATCTGAAAAATTTACTCCCAAAGTAGTATTTATGAAGCAGCAAGAAGTTTTTATTCCCATATTATAAGATTAAAGATTCTAGGAATGAGGAATCGCCTTATGAAAGTAATTAATAACTTTCATAAGACATCATGCATTAAAACTTTATAGGCTCTGGAAGCTCCCATTTGAAAACAGAGAACAAAAACCTCTCAATGACACTTCTGGGCTTAGTAAATTTGATCATACATATATTCATGCATAAATATCCTTCAGTGGCTTCCCACTCACTGCAGCCAAGATAAAGTATAAAATCTTTAACACAGTTTGCAAAGCTCCTAAGCCTTGGTCAATCTTAATCTTTCACTTCATTTCCTGCCATTTTCTCCCTCATTTCAGCCCTGGTCATGGTGACCTTTTAGCACCTGAATACATTCAGCTGCTTTTACTTCCTGATAGCTCCAATTTGATGTGCCTCTCTATTCTAATCCCTTAGCTCTTGGCCTAGTTCATTCCCGTTCCCTTTTTAGGTACCCATGCAACATCAGTTTCTCAGTGACACTTTCCCTGCCACATCTTTCAGATCACTACTCTGAAATCAGTGTGGGTTGAGGCATTTTTACATTACTTCATAGTTTTTCTCTCTCACTCTTATTAGCATTTACACATATTTTTCATTACAAGGATAGTTTAATGTCTCCTTGCTACACCATCCATTACACTTTACATCAACAGAGGCTCAAGCACGGCTCTTAGTTTCCTTTTCCCATGTTGCACTTTTCCTATTTACCCGGTAGAGGGCAATAACAGACTAAAGAAATGATTCTAAGTCTAACTTAGTAAACCTATGAGTTTAATTGGGGTTACTTACAGGCATATGGGCAATTTACTAGAAGCTACCCTAGCTGTTCAAATATCCTAGGAAGGAATGGGACTTCATGCACCTCATGTATTTCCGCTTAGATCTGAAGACAACAATGGCTGTGTCATGCTCAGAGGACAGAGTTTCACAGCACCCACCACATGACACTTAGTGAGAATTTTAAATCTGTGGATCTCTAGAAGGCTAGCAGATGACTAATAGGACTTAAACATTTTTTAAAAAGCAAATGTATTTATATAAAATTTTTTTCCTCAATTTTATCCCCAGTCTTCCTTGAGATGGTTTGTGTATATATGTGGAGTGCGGCATAGGCCCATGTCTGTATGTATTGTATGTATGTGTGTATCTGTGTGTAAGTGGAGGCTGGAGGATGCCTCTATCAGTCTCTGCCTAACTTTCTGAGACAAGGTTTCCCCTGAATATGAAGTTCACTGTTCAGCTAAGCTGATTGGCCATGCAGACCCCAGGATCCTCCCGTCTCTATCCCCTGTTAGAGCTTGGAGTTAAGGCATGTGTGGCTATGCCCAGCTTTTACATGGCTGCAGGGAATTTGAACTTAGGTCTTTTTCAGTAACATTTTCTTTATAAGGCTGGATAAAAGTCTTTAGGTCAGATTATGTGCATATTGTAAAAGTCATTCCTACAGGTATTTAGCCAAATTACAACTTTTAAAGAAGTCTTACTCTATAAGAAAAAATAATTTATCACCCAAGGAAAGCTCTATTTTCTTTTTCTAAAAAGTCCATTTTCAAAGCATTCATAAAATGCTTATAGAAAAAAGGAAAATCCTAATAGAATATGGTCACATATTATAAGATATTCACAGAAAAATGAAAAGAGCCGACTAACAAAGCAAAATACGTATGAAATTATTCATAGCAGGAAATGCAAGATCAAAACTGCAAATATATGCCATTTAAACCTGTCACACTGCAAAAATAAAACATTCCCATAAAACTCAAATATGGGGAGGCATTCCCATTTACTACTGATGAGGTATTCTTTGAGTAACACGTAGTAGAGCCTAGTTAATTAAAAATATAACATATTTATTATTAGAATTCTATCCCACAAACATGCTTACATAAGTATATCAAGGATAGGGCCAGGTGTGGTGGCATAGGCCTTTAACCTCAGCACTTGGGAGGCAGAAGTAGGTAGAGGCAGAAGTAGGTGGATATCTGTGAGATCGAGGCCAGGCTCGTCTACGTAGCAAGTTCCAGGCCAGCTGGTGCTACAGGGAAACTCTGTCTCAAAAGAAAAGTGTGTCAAGGTAAGTAATAGAACAATGTTTATATAAAGAAACATCAAAACTATCTTCCTATGATGTTGCTATGCCTACATCATAATTACCTGAACAAAAAGCTTGCTCTTAAATTTAGTTTTTAAGAGTGGATCTGAACTCAGAGGACACTGTTTCCCCAGATTTGTCTCGGAACTGTGTTCATGGAACTCTTGCTGGAACTCCATCCCTGGAATTATGTCCTGGCACAGGCTCCATCCATGAGATTTTTCAAAATGGTTTCTCCAGCTTCAGTTGGGGGAGGGCCAGTTGGCTCCATCCCAAGTTTAACAGACTATCCAGTCTTTTCATCCCTTGTTCTAGAGTATGCTATTCCCCCAAGGTATTGCAATAATCTTTCTCAATCTTCATTGTGTGCAATAGAGATGGGCATGCTACCTTTCAGCATTTTGATATATTAATTCTTGAGCATACACACATTCATTAGCTATCTTTTTGGAGGAAGTACCAAATTGAGGTTGCCAAGGAAATGAGATCAGGTGCCCAGGTCACAAGCCACAAGAGCATATGGTTCTGCTGTAATTAAAAATCATTAGTCCAGATTACAATCATTTTATAAAAGTCAATCCTACATCTCCCAAATTCCAAGGCATAAATATCTACAAAAAGTTAACAGTTACATAAATGATTACCTATACATACTGTAGTATATTGAACATCCATTAAAGAAAGCACAGAATACTGAATTTGTTTCTATGAAAAGATAGGCCCAAGATATGAAACAAACAAGGTAAAGAACAGTTCACATAAAATAATGCCCTCTATATATAGTTTAAGAAATGAATATAGGGGCTAGAGAGATGGCTTAGTGGTTAAGAGCACTGGCTGCTCTTGCAGAGGCCCAGGTTCAGTTCTTGGCACCCATGCAGTGGCTAACAACCACCTGTAACTACAGTTACAGGGGATCTGATGCCGTATTCTTACCTCCTCAGGCACCGTATAACCGTGGCGCACTTACACAAATGTAGGCAAAACACTCATACACATAAAATAAAAATCAAAAAATTTTAAAAATGAATATATACATGTTATTCATAAATAGAAACAGCCACATAGCCCAATAGAAAAATAACCATTTGCGAAGGGCACGTACTGAAAACTGGTATCAGTGCTTCCTTTGGAGGAAGAAAGGCTGTTAGACACGGGAACAAGACTACTTTTTATGATTCTCCATATGATATTAAATTTTAATTACATGTACAACTTTTATCTTTAAACATCAATTCCAAAACAAGTTTGAGAAAAATCTAATTCCCACCTGATTTTTGTAAGTAGTGCTTAATAATTGAAGAAACTCCATGAGGTGCAACAAAGTTACAGTCTCCTTCTTCCTCTTGCATTCCTTCAATAGGTGATGTCAGGGGTGTCAAAATCCCATGAGCTAACAACTCCTGATAAAAACTGAAATAATCAATATATACATGTAAATATATATGATTAGCTATTTAACACTATTTTTTCTTCTATGAACTCAGATTTTAAAATTACAAAGCAGGCTAGAAATCCTCTTTTAATCAACTGAATCTATACTTGTGTTAAATAAAACTTGCAATTCAGGTAAGAATACAAATATTTCAAGACTCTGTAGATTTTCTGCTGAGATTAGCCGAGTCCTTTTTCTCTATATAATTCAAAGTTAACGTCTAGGAAAATGTATAAAGCGCTTAGTGCCCTAGGTTTAAAATTGCTTAAAAAGGCTGACTTCCATTGTAACTCTTTGCCTGTTCAACGCGAACAATTACTAATATTTATTGAGCCCTTTATTTGTTACGTGTATCATCTCATTCAATCTTCACATCAACAATATGAGGCAGTGTTTCTCAAACTAATACCGCTAACATCAACACTGTTTTTATGAAAATTTCACTTTTATAAGAGATAAAATTTTAAAATGTTAGAAATGAATGATTTGCATCGCTTTACATCATACTTCTTTTAGGACTCCTGGCCACTCACTTACATTTGGTGGTTTTTGGCATAATGAGGAGTACAGGTGATGTACTGAGCTCCCAAATCAGCTGTGCATTGGAGGTTATGAGGACTGTTGGCAGTAATCATTCTTCCCCCTTAAATTCATAAACAGTTGTCAGCTATTAAAATAAACGTTTGGGTTTAATAAAATTCACCGTAGGGTAACTCATGGCTTCATTTTCTTTGTACAAACACATTAAGAAATATTCTTAATGTGAGCTGAAGTCTTTATCATCTAACATTGTCCTGGATAGAAACAATTTGGTCACTGTGACTTTTATTTTTTTGTCTTTTTGAAGCAGGGTCTCCCTGTAGCCCCAGTTGTCCTGGAACTCACTATGTGGACCAGGCTGGCCTTGAACTCACAGAGATCCGCCTGCCTCGGCCTCCTGAGTGCTGGGATTAAAGGCATGCACTGTTACTTTTTATTTAACGAAAGGAAAAAAAAGAACTCGAGTAATAATGTACCACTGTCTCACAGTGTTATAGGTGCATATTTTGTTAATGTGAATAAAAGGAAAGAAACAAATGAAACGAAATAGATGGAATGCCAACAACTAAGGA
The DNA here is from genome assembly GCF_000622305.1 of Nannospalax galili. NCBI lineage: Eukaryota > Metazoa > Chordata > Mammalia > Rodentia > Spalacidae > Nannospalax > Nannospalax galili. The sequence goes on along the minus strand of NW_008342032.1, from coordinate 1,024,222 downwards.
AGGTTCTTTAAGACGCACAAGAAAGACTCCTTAAGGTAGACATTTGGAAGGTCGTAGTCAAGAGGACTTGGGAATCTGAAGCTGCAATGGCAGAGGTCGGCCTAGCCAACAGCAGGGACCCTGAGCGCCCAGGCTTTCCAGACTCGGGTCCGGCTGCCGCCCCGAGACAGATCCCGGCCTCCATCGGAGGTCCCCTCACTCCACTGGGTTCAAAGCCACCCGGACCGCCGCCTCCTGGTCATCCGGCCTCCCGGTTGAGGGGGCCTCCGGTCACGTGACAGCGCGCACACTGCGCATTGCGCCTGCGCTGCCGCTGGCCCGGGAAAAGCCGCTCTAGACCTGTCTCCACAGAGTGTTTGTGCTGTCGGGTCCCTGGCGGTCCTTCCTCACATCTGGCTGCTTCACCCACCTGAGTCCCCAGCCTTGTCCCACAGGGCGAGGTACAGGGGCCCGGATAGCTCCCTTCTCAGCAGGGCGGCGCACACGCTTCCGGTCAGCCCGGCACCCACTATCAGAACCCGCAGCATGGCGGCGGCGAGTCCCCCCACTAGGCCTCAGGCGGGGACGGGAGCGCAGGTCACAACGGTGCACTGGGCGGGTCGCCGGCGCCTGAGAGGGCGGGGAGCCCCGCAGCGCGACGGAGAGCTGCTCCGGCCTCTAGGAACAGTTCCGTTCTCCGGAAGACTGCCATTGGCATCTGCCCCCAAGACTTGTAGGGTACAGCCTGCACCGCTGGTGCCCATTGCATCACCAGGGAGCGCAAGCAGGAGTGGTTACCAGACCATGGCTCTTCTAGGGTCTTAAAGGCGCTACTAGATTTGAAATCAGAGACATTTGTGTTAAGTGTCCAGGAAAACTAAGCCTTCCTGACATCAGTTTCCCCAATCTATGCAAAGTGGAAAATAATGCATACGAACTTGTGACGAATACTTGATGACCTAGTTTGTTCTCTCCATTACTGTGACAAAATACTCTGACCAATACCAACTTGGGAGGAAAGGGTTTATTCAGCTTACATCTCCTGGGTCATGGTACATCAGGGAGCCCAAAGTGGGAACTCAGGGCAGGAACCTGGAGCACAGGCCATGAATGCTGCTTACTGGCTTGCTCCCCTGCCCCCTGCTCAGCCTGCTTTCTTATGCAATGCAGGCCCACCTGCCCAGGGGTGGCACAACCCACAGTGGGCTGGGCCCTCCCACATCATTCATCAAGAAGATGTCCCTCAGACATGGCCACAGGCCAGTCCAATAGAGGAAATTCTCCAAATGAGGCTCCCTCAACCCAGGTGTGTCAAGTTGACACTAAAGCTATCCAGCACACTTGATTAAGTGAAAAATTTTACATCACTCATCTCTTCAACAAATGCTAATTTCAGTGACAGTACAGATTCTTTATGGTGTAAGGGATATACTGATGAATAAGAAAAGAATCTTTAACAGAGCCCACTCTTATTTCCTAATGCCCTGGAAGTTCTCAATGCAACAACAAAAACTGAGGAGAAAGATGAACCATTAAAAAAATTAAGCTAGTTTATAGATAAATTATAACCTGAAATATGCTGTGGAATAACCATCACATGAAATAACCTTGGCAATGGTAGCCAATAATAATGAAAACACTTAAAAGTTTTACGCCAGGCTTGTTGGCATGTGCCCTTAATCCCAGCACTTGGGAAGCAGAGGAAGGCAGATCTCTGTAGATGCCGGCTGCCCTGGTCCACATAGTGACTTCTAGGCAGGCTACGACTAGGGAGACCCTGTCAACAAACAAACAAACAAACAAACAAAAAACCAAAAAAACCCCAAAACCTTTTACTTTAAATGTCTATATCAAAATATGTTGATGCTTCAAATTGGTACTCCATCAGTTTATGCATAACTAATGACTAGATGAAAATGTGGATGAACACAGATATCCTAAGAAGACATGTAAGCATAGAAATAAAAGAAAAGGAAATATTAACTAGGCAATAGTTTACAATTTGTATATTACAAAGTACAAATAGTGGAGTAATTTTTATAATGTATGAAAAATGAAGTTTTAGTGTATAAAATCTCAAAGACAATTAGATGGCAAAGTCAAAATGTAGATTGAATAGAATTTTAAAATTAAAAATTACAAAGTCCAATAAAGGTACCTTTAACTGTTGCACTTTCAAAAGTACATGGAAAGGGTAATAAGGACTTAGAAATGGCTTTTGTTAAACAGTAGTGACTTCCAGGCTACAAATGTTCAATGGGTCATGAGAAGAACTTGGCATCACTGCCCTGGTTTTACAGCTATCTCCTTTGCTCTCCATGATTCTCTTCTTCAGTAACTTTAGATTTTAGGAACAGGTCTGATAGATAAGTATCTTGTGACAAGAATGTAACCTGGGACCTCAGGCAACATTGACTGCTACAGAGACAAGGGTCATTCTACCAATCCTGAAATAATGATCAACCAGACAGGTTGACAGAGACTGACTGGCTGCGTATTTCTGTTCACCATCTCCACTTCTGTGCCTTCTCAGTGCAATCTAAGAGCTCCAGTCAGGAGCTCTGAAGATGGGCTAAACTGCTTATTCCATCTTCCCAATAACTGTTCAAAATCCTTTCCTCCATTTTCACCATTACTTGTTTGCTGTTTTGAAGTGACCAGGCCTAACTTGTTGGGACATCTCAATGCCAGGCCTCTGACCTAGGACTTCGGCAATAAAATGATTTTTCATGTTCAGAACACTTTAATGCTAAATGCCTATGATCCAGCAAAATACTGATTGTTTTTAGCTTCTTTCTTTATAGCAATGCTCTCTAAAACAAATGCAGTCTATCATTACTTTAACACTGAATGTCTATAATCAAGAGAAGAAAGGTATAGCATAAAATTTCCTTGTGTTTCATGTTGTACCTAGCATCAAACTAATAATGACAAAAGATAAATTATTCTTAAATCCCTTTTTGCAATTAACATGTAATAATATATGGATATAGACTAACAATACAGATATCAAATATTTTCATATTATACTTAAGAGGTTGTATTAGTTAATTTCCTGTTGCTGTAATAAAATACCATGCCACAGGTGATTTATAGAGGAAAGAGTTTATTTTGGTTTACAGTTCCTGAAGGAGGGTCCATAATGATGAGGGAGGCACTGGGCAGGAACCTGAGAGCTCACATCTTTAAGCATTCTGCAAGAAGCAGAGAGAGCAAAATGGAAACGGGATTTTTCAGTGACATATTCCTCCAGCAAGGCCAAACCTCCTAGGGATTTCATGACTACCTGAAACAACACCACCACTGGGCTCATATAGCAACTGTTCAGATACGTGAACCTATGGAGGACATATCTCAAACTACCATAATGGTTTTGCTAACTGGTTAATAATCTTTAAAAACATTGCTTACAGGGGCTGGAGAGATGGCTCAGTGGTTAAGAGCACTGACTGTTTTTGCAGAGGACCCGGGTTCAATTCCCAGCATCCACATGGTGGCTATGAACCATCCTTAACTCCAGTTCCAGGGCTATCCAAAGCCTTCTTCTGACCTCTGTGGCTTTGCACAACACAGGTGCACTCACATACATGCAGGCAATACACTCATACACATAAAATAAAAATAAAATATAAAAAACATTGTTTATAATTTGTGTTATCTGAATTTTAGCATTCTACTATTTTTTGGTTGTACTTTCTTGATTGATGAAAATTTGCCTCTCAACAAAGCACCTGTAAAGTACTTCATAAAGTGGCTAACATGGATGGTGAGTGTCTTAGGTTATGGTGAGAGACTTAAGTTAAAGTAATTTTGATTGCCTGTTTTACTAAGCACAAGATTCACAAGTTAAAATAATACTTTAATGTAGTAGAATTGATGTTATATGATCTTTTATATGAACTTAGTAAATAGCAACCAATTGTATTAAAACTATCATTTCACTATGAAGTCTTATAGAATTATTAGTGAAATAGTTTATATTATTTTTGATAAGCATTTAAATCCACAGTGTGTTTTATATGTATAAAATATCTCAATTTAATATTAATTAGATATATTTGGGCTGTTTTTATATTTCCAGAATTTAATTATAAATGTTTTTAAAATATTTTATTAACTGTTTTTTTTTATTTTATGTGTATGATGGTATTGCTTGCTTGCATATAAGTGTACCCATGTTCTGCAATGCCCATGGAGGTCAGAAGAGGGCGTCAGATCCCCAGAACTGGAGTTAGGATGGTTGTAAGCTGCCATGTGGGTGCTGGGACTCAAACTCAGACCCTCTGCAAGAGCAGCCAGTGCTCTTAACCACTGAGCCATCTCTCTAACCTTAATTATAAATGTGATAACATTGTTCATTATGTACTTCAATTAAGAGACTCTGTTTTCTATTTGCTAGAAAATCTTTGTAACACTGTTTCAAAATTTGCTTGTTGCCTTTAATGAAAACCACAGATACTATACTGTATATAGAATATGTCTGGACTAAAAGTACCACCAGAGTCATAGATCAGGGGGCCTCACTCTGGGGATTCTCCAAGCCAGGATCCCTATCCAATTCCTCACGAATCTCATCAGAGAAAGAGAGAGAACTAGTGGTTTGTAAGAAGTAATTTTATTCTCAGTGTTGCAAATTGACAAATAGGGGAACCAGGATCCTCAGTTATGTCTTTAGGGGTTGTGGTGGTATGAATGAAAATATCCCTCATAGGCTCCAAGTATTTGGAAATTTTTGTCCCCAGTTGGTGGCACTGTTTTAGGAGGTCTTAGAAGGTGTAGTTATGCTGGAGGAAGCACGGCACTGGGGGTAGGCTTAGAGAGTTCTTAAACCTTGTGGGATCTCCAGTTTCTCTCGTTTCCTGTGCCTGCTTGAAGATGTGAGAACTTGGCTTCTGCTCCACCTCTGGCCACCTCTGCCACCATGCCTCCCCGCCATGACAGACTGTAATTCCGCTGGAACTGTAAGAACAAATACACTCTTCTTTCTATAAATTGCTTTGGTCAGTGTTTCAATCACAGCAACAGAAAAGTAACTGATACAGGGGTACTGATAAGAGCTCCAGGATAATATAGGAAAAGAACAAAACAGGAACAATAGATGTCCTTAATCAAACAGTCTTGGTCAAACTGTGGTCTGGTTGATTAAACCAGGCCTGCTCTGGTTGTAGGAGGTTCTACTGGTTCCTAGGCAGTCACTATTTGGGGAAGGATCAGTTTGGTTCCAGTCACGGGATTATTGCCCCATTTGGGGAGAGGAAAAGCCTCAGTTCCCTTCATGGGATGATTTCTCTTTGTGAGGACTTGAAAATATCATAGTTATACTTGGTGTCATCACACTCAATGGAAGAGAAAAGAAATTAGGTAAATCTGGGCCTAGTCAAGCTTGTATTAGAAAGGTTTAGAAAGGCACTCCTTAAATGACTAAATATCTGTGGAGTTGATATAGAATCTGAATAAAAATTTTAAGATATGAAGGAGACAGTTGCAGTCCTATGTGCAAAGTTAGTGCTTTTAGCAAAAACAACCGTTAAGTCCTTGTTATACAGAGAAGAAATCTGGTGTCCATAAATTAAAACTTTAATTTAGAAAGTGTTTTTAAAAGATAAGTACAGTTTAAAACTTTCAGATCCACACAATTTGCACCAAACTATGAAAATATTATAAACACTAGCTTAATAAATATATAAGAAAGATATATTAATTACATGAATGTAAATTGTGCTCTTCAATTGCTCTAGTAGTTTGTTGGGTGGGCATTATACTGATACAATAACATGTAATACTTTTCAAATAATTTTTATAACAACCTCGACTAGTAGGTCTTATTTGTATAGAGACACTGATACTCAGGTTAAATAACCTGTTATAAGTAATCTACCTAGTGCTGTGGTTTTATAAATGGTATTTTTTAAAATTTTATGTGTATCAGTGTGTTGCCTGCATGTATGTGACTGCACCTGTGTCGTGCAATGCTGTGGTAGTCAGAAGAGGGCTTCAGATTCCCCTGGAACTGAAGTTAAGGGTGGTTTGTAGCCACCGTGTGGGTGCTGGGAATCAAATCCAGGTCCTCTGCAAGAGCAGTCAGTGTTCTTAACCAGTGAGCCATCTCTCTAGCCCCATAAATGGTATTTTTAAAAGAGTACTTTATATTCTATTTTGAATGAACATTACCCTTTTATGTGTAGAGTCAGTGGACTCCTGTTTCAGTGAGAGACCCTGTCTCAAAAAAATAAGGTGGAGAGCATTAGAGGAAGACACCTGACCATTGACCTCTGGCCTCTAACATACATATGTACATGTATATGCAAATGTGGCATTTGGATGGTGGCTGGTTCTTACACACAGATTTTAAAATATTTTTTTAATGAGCATCAACTTACATATTCTAAGAAATAGAAGAATTTCTCAAATATATTTCTATTCAGTGGAGAGTGGTATTTTTTCTCAACCTCATGAAAGTCTTACTCAATTTGAAAAAGCTATAGAACAATTATAGAACTATAAAAGAAATGATTCATCCTATAAAAGAACTCAGTCCCTACCCTTTTCTTCCATAATGATTTGAAGAAGTACAAACTAAAATGATAGAATAAATTCAATTAATTATAGGACAAAATATTCTAAATACAAGGAGAGAGATGTTCATACACAGGAGACAATTAGAATGCCAAACAGATAAGCTCAGGAAAACAATTCCATCCACAATAACTTAAAATTAATTATTTAAAAAGAAACAAAATCAAGGACATGGATGACATCTGCAATCAAAAATTTTAACAATGAATAAAGAAACTGAAGATTTTCATGGTTGGCTGTGGTTGTCAACCTGACACACTTAGGAAGAGGGAACCTCAGTTGGGAATTTTCTCTATCAGCTGCCCTTCATGTATGTCTGTGAAGCATTTTCTTGACTACTGAGTGATGTAGGAAGGCCCAGCTCACTTTGGATGCTGCTGCCCCTGCACAGGTAATCCTGGATTTCTTTTATAAGAAAGCAGGATGAGCACTGGCCAGAGGAGCAAGAAAGCAAGCAGCATTCCTCCATGGTCTCTGCTCCAGTCCTGGCTCCAGGGTCCTGCTCTGCTTGAGTTCCTGCCTTGGCTTCTCTTGATGAACTGTGAAGCAAAATTCCAAGCCACAATAAGTCCTTTCAGCCACAAGTTGCTTTTTGTCAGTGTTTTATCAAGACAATAGAAAGCAAACTAAAACAAATATGCTAAATGATAGACCTCCCATGATTGTGGATCAACAGAATTGACATAGTGAAATAACTATACATCTGAAAACCATATAAAGATTCAATATGGGAGCTGGAGAGATGGCTCAGTGGTTAAGAACACTGACCTAGTTCGAATCCCAGCACCCACATGGCAGCTAACAACTGTCTGCAACTCCAGTTCCAGAGGATCCAACAGCCTCTTCTGTCCTCTGTGAGCATTGCATGACACAGGTGCACTTACCTACATGCAGGTATAACACTCATACACATAAAATAAAAATAATAAAATATTACAGAAAAGATTCAATATGATCCCCATCAAAATTTCCATGATACCTAGGAGCAATCCTAAAATTCATATGGAGGCAGAACAGGCTCATGATAATCCAATTAATTCTGAGCAAAAAGAAAATGCTGGAGGTATAATACCCGATATCAAGTGAGACTAGAGTTGTGGTAAGAAAAAACAGTATGATAGCAGACAGTCATCTGATTTTTTTTTTTTTTAATTTTTGAGACAGGGTTTCCCTGTAGCTCTACCTGGTCTGGAAATCACTATGTAGAACAAGTTAGCCTCAATCTCACAGAGATCTGCCTGCCTCTGTCTCTTGGGTGCTTGGGATTAAAGGCATGCACCACCGTGCCTGTCCATCATCATCTGATTTTTGACAGAGATGCCAAAAATATACATTGGAAAAAAGACAGTATTTCCAGCAAATGGTACTGAGAAAACTGGATATCCACATGTTGTATAATGAACATAGAGCCTTCTCTCACCCTGAACAAAACGAAAATACTCAGCAAATAAGGGAAACTCAGTTCTGACAAAGTAATCAAAATAAACACTAGAAAAACTATGAATAAATTATCCATGATAACAAAAAGGAGAAAGACAAAAGACATTTAATTTTTGTCATATCTGCCTATTTGTTCATATAATTTAGAGGATCATAGTTTTATTTTTCTATATTATTTAGAATACGTTTTGAATAAATTGTTATTTCTGGTTTTATATTACTTTAACTTTTTGTGCTATTATGATATTTTTAAATGTTTCTATATAATCCTGAACTGTGACTTTTTCAGGTCACCACTTTATATAAATTTGAATGTCACCATGAAAATTTATGTTCTAATTTAATATCCATTGAGTGGTATTCAGAGTTGGAATATTATGAGGTAATGGAGTAAATTAAATCAGTTATGAATTGATGGATTAATGGGTTGACTTATCCTCACCGTGTCTGCTATGAAACCTCAAACAAACCTTTTAGCCATGAGGTGCCTGTGATGGCTCATGGCTCTGTTTACAGTTCACACCAGCAGGGATATCAGATATGGCTCTGGACCTAGAAATTCCCACCCTCTAATACCAGACAGAATGGCTATTATACTTTATAAGGTATGTAGTCCATGGTATCCTACAGAAAACAGATTCACACAGCTTTACCTTGATGAAATACTTCCCTTTCATCCCCTCCCTCTGCTTTCCCAAATCCCTTACCCTTTCCTTCTTTCATTACCATCTCCCCAAGTGTCTTCTACTCCTTTCTACCACCACATAAACAGTGGCTCAGCAGAGGACACTAAATTCACCTCAGGAGAAACACAATCTTTCCAGATACCATTTTCCCCTGAAGCTTCAAGTCAAGATACAATGAAATAGAAATAGATTAGCACTTCTCAACTTCAGTGTGCCAACAGCTCACCAGGGATAGAACTAAATGCAGATTCTGATGGTATAGTCTAGGTGTGTTGGAGGGAGTCCTAACTCCCTGTAGGTGAACAGTAGCTGCACCTCTGGTGATCACACATACAGAAACAGGAGGAGCAACTTTTTAGAATTGACCAGTGAAGTCAGATTTGTTTGCAGGCAACACAGTGCTCATGGCTACATGGACAGCCAAAATCTTTCCTCCAGATGTTTTCTTATTTCTCTAACTGAATGCTGGAATTTCTAAGATGCCATTTTTTTAATGTTCAAAAAGAAGTTTAAGGTAACTCCTTTTAATCTCTTTATAATGTATATGTGTATACTTAAGTAGCTTCTATACTGGTAAATTTCCACATGGCTCTTTTTTTTTTTAAAGGCCTCTACTGTTAGTTATCTCTCCCCATACTCCCCCTTCTACCCTACCCTCCCATTCTTCACCCCATTTAACCTTTTCAACTATATAACAGGGGTACATTGCCCCTACTAGATACCACAGGCTAGTAAAGTAAAAGCCCAATGTAAAGTAAAAGCCCACTGTCAGAAATGAACTCCCTCTTTTGAGGCTGTTAGCCAGGTGTCCCATAGATCCCTAAAGAGTACTGGCCATTTAAAAGACTCCCAAATTGCATAACTCTTGTCTCCAAGGGGAGAAGAAAGTCCTTGAATCATGAATAGGAAATGTGAAGGAGAAGTAAAGGCAAGAGTAATTAGCATTACAAGTTCTATACAAGGAACTAGGAAAAAGTCAGCACAGGGCAATTTTCAAAAGCTCATATGAGAGTATTGGAGTTTCTTGACAAGGGCTTCCAAAAGCATCCCTCTATTGGGTTCCTCCTCATTTTTCTTTTGTCTTCCAAGGCTGGACTAGTTGGCTGGGAAGAGTGACTGGATACTTGGGTGAGGGTCCAGTGACTCTGCTTGGCACGCCTTTAATGCAATTTGGGAGTCTTTTAGATAGACCCACTGAAGGGGTACTCCAATTGCCTCACCCTGAGTCCCTATTCAGCATGGAAGAAGCCAGAATGGTCTGCGTCCCTATTCCCTATTGGCAATTTGGGTAACCCCTTCAGAGGATGGTGTGATAAAAATAGGAGGTAGGAATTGGCTAGGCAGTTAGGGTAAAAAGATCCCAAGGAAATATAGCTAGTTTATTGGCTAAAACTCAAAATGTCCTTGGGCCTGTTAGCAACATACTTTGTTCCAAAGGCCAAAAATGTCTAAAGTATTTGGGAGTGTGTATCTAATCCTTAAAATATTTTAGGGTTACCTCTTCAGAGGGGGGAATGTAGGAGGGGAGGGAGTGGGCACGGATTTGATCAAAACACCTTATCTGCATGTATGAAATTCTCAATAAAGTTTTTGTAAAAATTAAAAAAACCCAAAAAGAATGAAAGAATACTGGCCATTGTCCAAGCTCTTGGTTACCCACCAGAACTTCAGGATAAGACCCCCATTGCTGAAGGTACTACATCTATGAACTATAGAACAAAAAAGGAGAAATCAAGCTGTTGTTGACTTCAAAGTCTCATCTCTACTGCCTACCTTTCAAAGTGTTAGAAGGTGTTATGGAAGCTACCTGAAGAGAAAATTTAGCATGAACCTTACCCAGCTGTGAATTCTGCAAGTTACAACAATAACTGGCCTGGAAGATATGCTTCTTAGTGCAAAAGTGGCATGAATATCAGAGGAGTAACCAACTACTTTCTAATTGGATTTAAGGTACACTTCATAGAATGGAGTCCATACCTAACATTGCTATCAGGCCTATGAGTCTGAGGCTAGACAGCTTACCGGCCATAGGAGAAGCATAATACAACTATCCTGCTAAATATACATAGTATTAAACTGATTTCTAATGACTTATTGTTATACCAATAGATTAATTCATCTCTCAACTCTCAGCAGAGAATATCCCTATGTAGCAGATGGTGATTATCACAGAGAATCACAACTGGCCAACATGCAGAGTGCTTATCCTTGAAAAAGCACTATGTCAAACTTCTGCCTCCCAAGGCTCAGGGATTGTTGCAGAAGAGGGGGCAAAATGATTGTAAGAGATTGTAAGAGCCAGAGGTGGGGGATGGTCATAGGAAAGAGAGTTTTCCAGACAGCTTGTCAGTTACTCATATGCACTCACAATAATGCTGACAACAGGGACAAGTCCCATATAAGCTCAAGCCAGACAAAAATCTCAACATAAACTTTGGGATGTGGGTAAGAAACTCCAAACCTATCTGAGGAACTATAGGCAACTGCTGAGAAGGCGAGATTTGGTCTCAGTTAAGGGTGAGTCTCAGTATGCTGACCAGGCTCCAGTGAATGAACATACACCAAAGGGCATTTGGGGACACAAACCCGACTCTATAGTCATATATATTATATATAATATGATAGAGTACAGAAAGTTGGTGGGGTGTCAGAAATGGGGGACAGAGAAGATATGGGAGAGGCTCTAATGCTATCAAAATACATGAAATTTACAAAAAATAAAAAGTATAAATTAAAAAGAAATTTAAAATACTGAGATTCAGGGTTGGAGAAATGGCTCAGCAGTTAAGAGCACTGGTTGCTCTTGCAGAGGACCTGGGTTCAGTTCCCAGATCCCACATGGCAACTAGTAGCTATCCATAACTTCAGTTCCAAGGGATCCAACAACAGCCCTCTTCTGGCTTCTTCAGGCAGTGCACATGGGTTAACATATATATATATATATATATATATATATATATACAGGCAAAGCGTTCATATACACAAAATAAAAATCCATCAGAATAAGTTAATTAAAATTCTTTGATGAGCTCAGAGGAAATTTGCCTGCTATCTAGAACAAGATATTCTTTGAGGTGTCTTTAGTTTTTGTCACATCCATGCTTTTGAAAAATTACATGTATTTGTCTCCTCATGGCTTATTTCTAAATTTAAATATTTCTGTTTGATACCCTGGAGCATCCTGACTTCATGTAACTTTCTAATGAATGGCTTTGGTCCTCAGTCTCATTTGCTTCACTTTTCCACTGCCAAGGCCTTGACTGCATTTCTTCAGTGACGTGTTTGAGATAGCTCAGCTTCTAACAACTGAAAAAGAAATTCATTCTGTCTTTCTCAATCCACATCTTACACCATCACAGTAATATTGCAATGCTGAGACTACAGCATTGAATTTGCAGAACGACAGGAATCATGGGAAATGGAAAACAAAAAACTATATTTTCTTTTTTTGTTTATTTTATAATATTTTTAAAATGAAGACGAAACGAGGATGGAGAGATGGTTCAGTAATTATGAGCACTGGCTGCTCTTATAGAAGACTTGGGTTCTGTTGCCAGCACCCACATGTAGGCTCACAACTGTCCCTAATTCCAGTGTCGGAGGATCTGACACCATCATCTTCTGACTTCTGTGGGTATTGCTTGCACAAGGTGCACTTATAAAACATGCACCTAAAATACTCAAACACATAAAAATAATTTTTTTAAATGAAGAGAAAAATGCAGGAGAAATATGAAAATACATAAGTAAAAAAGGGAGAGAGAGAGAGAGAGAGAGAGAGAGAGAGAGAGAGAGAGAGAGAGAGAGAGGAG
>NW_008342032.1:977696-1011711 GCF_000622305.1 Nannospalax galili | reverse complement strand
AAGTAACAAAAAAATCACATTAAAAGTAAAAAAACAACTTTAAAAAACAAGTATACCATACATATCTGCATACACATACACATACATACTTGAACTAATCAACACACATAAAAACCCGAAAAGCTTTCAACAGAATGTCAGCGTTGCATCTCTAGTCACTGTTTGCTATTTTCTACTCAAGCAAATTCACAGTCCTTCCTCTATCTTCTTGGGCCTTGTACTCTTTACTGTCTCCTTTTTGTGCACCTCTTACCAGGCCGTCGTCATAAGGAAGGGTTTGATATCAACTGTTAGGATAATTCTTGATCTTCCCTCTTCCCTACTTCATAATAGAAGGGAACATGAAGTTCTCTCAGTCAGAAGTTCTCCAGATGGACTCCTCTTTCAGGTTTTCAGTGCTGTCCTGCTGTTGCATGCTGTTGCATGTCTGAGACTAGAGGACAATTGGAAAATCCACACAAAGGCTGGTGTAACTAACTAATGGATGTGATAGATGGATTCCATTGCCAATCCTCCCATGTAATCAGATGTTCCTCTGTAGTTGCTGAGGCTCTTCAGCTAGCCACCAAAGCTACCATAATTAAAAAAAAAAAAAAGCCAGTTCCACTTATTCCATGTCTGTAAAAAGAAACTCACTACATACATTTTTCAACAGTCTGATTCAGTGGCATCTGTTGGAAGCTATGGGAGCAGTTTTGTAATTTTAATTAAATATTTTTTGTGAGTGATGAGACAGTATGATTGTCATTTTTTATACACCTATATATTTTTTATTGAGCTTTTTAAACTTCATACATTTCCCACTAAAATCCAGATTCTCTTCCCCTATCCATCCTCCCTCTATCCACCCACATAACCTTATGCACTCTGCCTTACATGCTGAGTCCTGTTTATTCAGGTGTCTGTATCCAAATGTCCTTCAGTGTAAATGCACCCACTGGAACCTAGTCAGCCCACCCAGGGGTGGTATGTAAGTCATACTCTCCTTCACCCAGCAGCAATCAGTCTCAAATAGTTCTCAATCTAGTGCTGACCTGCCACCTATTTCTCACCCCCTCTTTGGGCCCTTGTTTCATTGAGCTGACTTGGGCCCGGCCCTCGATGCCACCACTGCCACAGGCTCACATATTATCATTTCTGATCAGTTTGTTCACAGAGAGAAAATATCAGGAGGACTTTAAAGTAAAAATAAAGACAATTTTCGAAATCAATCCCTATATATGCTTTCAAATGTTTGCCCACATGGCTTCTAAATAAATAGTGATGATTATGATCCTTGCTTGTATTATGTAGTCGATTAGCTTCCCCTTTATCTTGCAACCAAAATGTGTGGTATCATCAGCAATAAGGGCTAAGCATCTAGCTCTAGAGGGTAATCAAGAGCAATGGCAGTAGCCTATGCTGTTTGAAGGCCTCTTGGACATTCCTGGCCATCAACTCATTAACAAGCATCCCACACATGGCACTGAAATTTTTGTTTGATCACCCATGGCCTCTTGTATTGGCATTATTCATTCATGTAGGGTTCCTCTGCTCAAACTCTTTTATAAAGAATATAAAAATTAGCTTATGGAACAGTAGCTTTCCTTAATGACTTCATATGTCTTTAATTTTGGTTAGCCTTCCCCTTAACCTTTTCCTCTTCCCTGTCTTTATGTCCCCAGCCATTTAAACCTTACCACCCACAGGGTTCCCTACCCTGCTGTCATTTTGCCTCTGTTGTACTATTAGCCTGCCACCTCTCCTCAGTCCTCTACCCTGTCCATTTACTTCATGACCCCTTTCTAGCATCTGGGTCTCTGCAGAAATTCAGAGTTAAACACATGAATCTAAAAATTTGAAGCTATGATCCACATATGATAAAGAACATGTGATGTTTATCTGTCTAGGCCTGGGTTACTTAGTATAATATTTTCCAATTCCATCCGATTTCTTGCAAATTTCACTTTTCTTTATACCTGAATGAAATTCCAAGATGGAATCTTGAAGTAGGTTTAAACTGCATTTCCTTGATGGCTAAGAATGTTTCACACCTCTAAAACTGTATACTAGCCATTTCTATTTCTTGTTTGGAAAGCTCCCTGTTCAGTTCTACAACCCATTTTTGTTTGGGTTATATTTGTCTTCTTGATTTTTTAAATTTCCTTGTATATTCTGCACACTAAATTTCTTTTAGTAATGTAGCTGATGAAGTTTTTGTTCCATCCTGTGTGGGAGTATTCAATTTATTGTTTCCTTTTCTATACAAAAGCTTTTTACTTTCCTGAGATTGTTGATGGTTGGTCTTATTTTCTAAGAACCAAAGTCTTATTCAAGAAGAACTTAGTTTACCTATGCCTACATGTCAAAGTGTATTCATACTTTTTCCTCTAGCAATTTTAGTGTTTGGGGTCTTAAATTGAAGTCCTTGGTCCATTTTGACTTTTGTGTGAGGTAAGAGATAAGGATCTAATTTCACTCTTCTGTATGTAAATAACTGATTTCCTCATACCATTTTTGAAGAGATCGTCTCTTCTCCGATGTGTACTTTTGAGATTTTTGTAAAAAATCAGGTTGCTTGTTGTTCTGGCAATTTATATTTGGGTCTTCTACTGATATATATGATTGTTTATGTGGCAGTATCATGCTTTTTTTTAACACAATGGCTCTGTAGTACAACTTAAAACAATGTTTGGTGATACTTCCAGCGCTATTTGTGGAATTGACATTCTCTACAGAAATTTTGCTTATTTTTAATTTAAAAACTTTTTCAGTGGAAAGACAATGCTTAGTTTTAAACATTAAAAGTGTACAAGTTATTTTGTTACAATGAAACTAAATGTATACACAAAGGATTTGATGCTTTTCTCTCAGAATAAATGTGACCTTCCACATTTGAACTGTACAATGTATCATGTCAAACTTTGTCTCTCTAACGTCATAGTTTCTGTATGCACTTTTCAGAATGATCTCAGGGCCATGTGGATTGAGTAAAGGGATGTGAGTAGTGGCTTAATGTCTCCATAGCTGTGTAACACGGGTAAATTTTCATGCCGTGGCATTGTACCCTTGATTTTTTAAAAATCTCATTTGGCATTTAAATAAATGGACCTTTAGTTTCCTGGATATTGTAATAACTGCACCTCCTACATCCATCACACACACCTGTGGCTCCAGTGCTGGCTGTACATGGGATAACTGGAAATGAAAACCGATGAAGAAGATGGGCTGTCAGTGTAAGAAGTCTGTATTGGTGGTTAGGAGTACTTTGTCTCTTAAGTCCCAGGTTATCACCAAAGTTACCAAATGTGATAGTGTGAATATGGGTGGGCTGAAGAACACTGCTCAATGTCATAATGCAGAGACTATTATTTTGGGAAACTACTTAATGCATAGCTCTATCAAGCTGAAATCAAATGCCAGTTTTTCAGGGAGGAATAATGGACAGTCTGGTCAAATTCAAAGCTTTTTGATATACACAACTTTATAAATTGAACGAGTCTATCAATAGGCAAAGTGAAACAATAGCTGTCTAGACAGATAGTATGCAGTTTCTGCAGAGATCTCATGTATATTCTAGATACTATCTCTCTGTCAGTGATATAATTGGTAAAGATTTTTTCCAATCCTGTGCATTGCCTCTTTAGTCAAATGATGGTGTCTTTTGTAGTACAGAAGCTTTTGAGTTTCATCAGGTCCCATTTGTCAATTGTTGGACTTAATGTTTGCACTTCTAAGAGTCCTGTTCAGAAAGTCCTTTTCCGTAGTCACTTCCTTTGTCACTTAAGGACTACAGTGCTCTGCTAAGAGCTAACAGACTTCTTCAGGGATTGATGATACAGAGGCTGAAATTGGGGGTGGGGAGTGTCTGCTCCCAGGAGGCTGAGAAGACTAATAAGGACACCTGACTTCTGGAATGCTGGGAACAGGCTGCCACATCCCTCACCCTGTTGTGCATGCATCAAAGGAGGTCTGTCATCATGGCCTTGGGCACACTGTGCAGTTTTCTTATTTCAGTGATAGAAAAAATTTCCATGTGTGTTTTGCACTGCTTGAGCATTTATCATGTATAAACTTTGTGTGAACTTCCAACACTAAGCTTCCTGAACAAAACCTTCCCAGGAGGGCCGTAAAGCCTAGAGGCTCTGGTTTGAACTTCGATTCCTTGGTACCAGTGACAGCAGTGCATCTGCACTTTTCTGTGCCTATAAATTCCAAGTGTTCCCTACTTTCTCCTCTCTCTAATTCAGGGTTTCAGGTCTTATGTTGCATCTTTGATGCATTTGCAGTTGAGTTTTGTGCATGGTGAGAGATAGGGATCTAGTCTCATTCTTCTACATGCCTCTAGTAGGTTTGACCAGCACTATTTATTGAACATGCCATCTTTTCTCAAACTTGTGGTTTCTTTGTCAAAAATCATATGGTTGTAAATGTGGGGATTTAAACCTGAGTCTTCAATTCTGTTCCACTGTTCAATGCATCTGTTTTTGTGCTAGTACCTTGCTGTATTTATTACTATAGCTCTGTAGTATAATTTGAGATCAGAGATGGTAATGCTTCCAGCAGTTCTTTTATTGTTCAGGATCATTTAGACTATTCTGGCTTTTTTGTGTGTTCCCACATGAAATTTGAGTTTATTTTTTCAGTTTCTGTGAAAATTTTTTTTCAGAATTTTAATGGACACTGCATACATGAGCTGTAGAACAACCAAGGAGAAATCAAGCTGGGATTGACTCCAAAGCCTTCTCTCTCCTGGCTAGCTTTCATAGTGCTGGAAGGTGCTATGCATGACACAAGAAGGAAAAACAATCATCAACCTTAGTCAGCTGTGAATACTGTGAACAACAAACAACTGGACTGGCAAGATATTCCCACGGGTGCAATAATGGCACAAATATTATGGGGAGGAACTGACCACTTTGTAATTGGATTTAAGGTCCATTTCATAGGATGGAGCCCATACCTGACTTTGATGCCAGACCTAGAAAACTGAGGCTAGAATGGTCACAGGACACAAGGGAGAACCTAATACTAGTTTTCTACTAGACAGATATAGTATGAAACTGACTCTTAATGAATTATTGTTATAATGCAGTTATAATACAAGTATTGGTATAATGAATGCATCTCTCAACTCTCATCAGAGAAGTTTCCTTATGCAGCAGGTAGTGATTAATACAGAAACCCTCAACTGGCCAATGTTCAGCGAATGAGACTACAGAATGCTTGTCCCTGAATATCACACTATATCAAACTTCTGCCTCTCAAGGCTGAGGGATCATTGTAGAAGAGGGGGCAGAATGATTAGAATAGCCAGAGGTATTGGGTGACCTCAAGTGAACAGAGTTCTTCAGATAGCTGGTCAGTTACTCATATGAACTCACAACAATCATGACAGCATGCAGAAGTCCTACACAAGCTTAAACCAGACAAAATCCCAGCATAAACATGAGGAAGTGGTTAAGAAACCCCAACCCTACCTAAGGAACTATTGGCAACTGATAGTTGCTTGGGAGGGGGAGAATCAGTCTCTTGCAAGGATTTGACCCTTAGGAGGTTAACCAGGCTCCAGAGACATTTGGGGACACTAATTAGACATTATAGGCCTCATTATATATAGTGATGTACATTAAAATGGGCAAGGGAGAGTAAGGGGAAGTGTGGGTTGGGGATCGAATACTATCAAATTATATTTTATGAAAATTGCAAAAATTCAGTTAAGCACAGTAAAGGCTTACTGAACACTACCTTGATAGCACAGGCGTTAAGACCAACAGTTGATAAATATTACCTCATGAAACAAAATACCTTCTGAATAACAAAGGACATCATCACTGAATTAAGAGGCAGCCTGTAGAATGGGAAAAATCTTTACCTGCTACATTCTGACAGAGAGTTAGTATCTACAATGCACAAAGAGACCTTGCAGAAATTACATACTATCCAAATAGATTTTGGTTACACTTTACCTATTAATGATTGATAAAGTTTTAGACATTAAAAACCTTTGAATTTGACCAGACTGTCCATTATTCATCCCTGAAAACTGCCATTTAGTCTCAGCTCCATTTCACAGCTTAAAAAAATCTATGCATTTCCATAGTTTCTCCAAATATTCTCTACATTATGGCATTGAACAGACAGTGTGTTTCACCCCACCTAGGTTCACACCGACACATCTGGTAATTTGTATTTCATGCCTGGGACTTAAAGAGAAAAAGTACTCCTAACCACCAATATGAATTTCTTACTCTGACTGCCCATCTTTCTACAGAATGAAGTATAAACCTGTTCTTGTAGATGCCAGAATCCTGTTTTTGTACCTCTGTCATTCTCCACTGTTAACAATAACTCTTATTTCTATAAGAATTGCTTCATATGGAATATGGCATCCTGCTACTGAGCAGCATGCAGAATTTTGACTTCTTAATATCAGAGTACTCAGTATACCACAGCAGACAGTTAAGACAAGTGAATAAGAAATTGACAGTTAGGTAGGGTTCTTTAAGGTAGGCAAGGCTTGGGAACCAGGAAAAGAATCTACAGGTCAACATCAATGAAATAGCTCTTCTTTATGTCAGAGATGATCTCATGAACTGTTTTAAAATTTTATTTAATCAACTGAGCTTTGACAGGCAAGTTAAAATAAAACATTAAATTTCTTTACATCCAGGGTCATGACTCAGCAACAATCTATCACAGACCAATTCTTCAAGACTTTTTTTCCAGTTTGCTTTTTTTGTTTTTAATTAACCAAACTGCAGGTTTAAATCGGATTTGCACTATTTCAGAGTCCAAACCACAGTTTCCTTTGCCTTACTTTAGGAGGAATAGAGTCCAGTGCTTGCAAGGTGCAAAGACTGGGTCAGGCCCCAACTCATTAAGCTTATTTGTGATTGGAGAGCAGAGGACTGTGGGCCTCCGCATTGCCTCTGCCATAGTGGTAGTTCAGGTAGCGGCCTGCCTGCATGCTTTGTGCCACCACGTTGGTGAAGTGGCATGCCATCAGCAGATAGTTTCGGGGCTGGACCCGGTAGGCAAAGCGCATGAAAGCCATGGAGTAGAAGATGAGCGCTGTAGTCATGCGGCCACTGATGATGTCTGGTGACGCCTTCATGTCCTGAAAGGTGGCCAGTGGAAGTCCCCAGTTGGCCACAGGACCCCAGAAGTGGGTGCTGGTCAGATAATTCTGGAATTCCTTGGTATTCACGTAGTCTAGTGTCTTGTGCCATAGCGCTGTTGCTCCGACCATGGTCACTTCCGCAGTAAGAGTGCCAACTGCCTAGCTGCCAGCCAACAATGGAGCAAGGAACGCTGCCACGCAGCTGACCCCGAGTCACCAACGGCCAGGGGTCTCGTGCTTTCTCAAGCGTCTCTCTCTCCTTTCTAAACTCGGCTTAGTTCTTATCGAATAACCACAATAGCCTGGGATGCTGTTTAAGGTTTTTACTATAGCGTGATAGGTGTCCCGTATTTGTGTATAGGAGACTGACCATCACAGCATTTCAAAGAGGGTCACAGAGACACATTCTGCAGTGTTTTGCAGGTGTCTCTTATTATCAAGTCAGTGGGAGGGAAATTTCCCTCTTTGTTTTGATCCCCAAGTCAGGTGGACCTCTGGGGACAGGCACACTGACCTTTTCCAGGGGGCAGGGCCCTGGTGCTGTGATGTTCCAGAGCAAAAAAATGTAAGGCATCTTACTACACAGCAGGAACCACCCTGTAGCAACTTTAGATAACATCATATGACATGGAGAAGGAGGATTGCTGGTCACAAGATTTCCCCTACTATATTTAGACAATTTTTAATGCATCCTGTAATAACATGTATTTTATTCACAAAGACTTTTTAAAAAAATATGTATTATTTTTATTTTATGTGTATGAGTGTATTGTCTGCATGTATGTGAGTGCACCCGTGTCCTGCAATGCTGTGGAGGTCAGAAGAGGGCTTTGGATTCCCCTGGAACTGGAGTTAAGGATGGTTTGTAGCCACCATGTGGGTGCTAGGAATCAAACTGGGTCCTTTGCAAGAGCAGTCAGCCCCTTCACAGAAACTTTTAAATTTTTTATTATTTTTATTTTTGCATATGAATGTACTGTTTGCATGTATGTAAGTGCACCTGTGTTGTGTAATGCTGCTGAAGTCAGAAGAGGGAGCCGGATTCCCCTGGAACTGGAGTTATGGACAGTTGTTATCAGCCATGTGGGTGTTGGGAATCCAACCCAGGTCCTCTGCAAGAGCAACCAGTAGTCTTAACCACTGCGCCCTGGCCAACCTCCATAGAGACTCTTGTTAATTCAAGGTAAACATTTTTTCTCCATCACAACTGGCCCCCAACTATAGATATCAGAATAGGTCATGTACTTTTCAGTTCTCCAGAATAGAGTCTGATTGCACAGACTCTTGAGTGACATGACAAACCCCACGGCATGATGGAAACATTTAAAGCATTCTTGCCTTGTATATCCATACATTTTGACCTCAACTAAAAGGTATGAGCTCCCCTGGGTAACCAAAGGACTAACCATCTGTTAAGAACACAAACACTATTATTATTTTGTTATTGCTTGTTTTTGAGACAGGGTCTCTCTGTAGCCCCAGCTGACCTGGAACTCACTATGTAGACCAGGATGGCGAGGAACTCACTATATAGAACAGACTGGCCTAGATCTCACAAGAGATCCACCTGCCTCTGCCTCCCAAGTGCTGAGATTAAAGGCGTGCACCACCACACCTGGCTAGGGATTGTCCTTTTAAAGTATGGTTCATGTTTTCCATCTTTCCTGAGGCTGGGGCCCTCCAGATCCAGTGGGGTTCTCCTTTGACTCTGAAGTGTTTATCATGGGAAACAAAAGCAGTCCCAGTGTCACTGTGACTACTATTAAGCATTCCAAAATGAGAGACAGTTCCTCTCAGCGGGGTCTTAATTATTTCTGTGGCCTTTTCAGTATATGTGGTAAATGCTTCAACCTATGCTGAGAAGGAAATCAATGCAAACCAACATACTTTGGAACCCTCTAGAATTTGGTATCTAAGCAGTCAGTCTTTGAAAGGGGGATAAGCTTTCATATTGTTCTAAAAGTTTTGGTGAGGCTCAGACTTTGGCTTATTCCCTCCCTCCCTCCCTCCCTCCCTTCCTTTCTTCCTTCCTTTCTTTTTCTTTTTCTGACAGGGTCTTCCTAGTCCCAGCCATGCTGGAAGTCACTATGTGGATCAGGCTGGCCTCTATTTCCCAGAGATCTGCCCGCCTCTGTCTCTTGAGGGCTGAGATTAAAGGTACATGCCACCAATCCCAGCAGTTTATGATTTACCCCTTTCCCCATCAGCACTCTTCCATAGACCTCCTCACGGAATTTCATGTATTCTCTCATTTTATGTTAAGACCTATGGAGTCAACTTAGTGTTCCCAGACATCCCTCAGTGCAAGTTCATCCACTGGGGTCTAGTCAGCCTATCTAGAGTCACTCCTTTAAAGAAAATCTTCTCTTCCTCACCCAGCAGTAATCAGCTGCCCAATAGCTCTTTGGCTAAGATTGGGGTCTGCTGCCCATTTCCACAGTTCTATGCTGGGTCGTTGTCTTCTTTTGACAAACTATACTGCTTTCTTTCCCTATGGCTTCAGATAGTCCCTGGTCTGTAATCCACAGCTTAATGTTATTTGGAGCGCCTCTCCTAAAATGAGGAGACTCATAGGGTTTCTTAACAATTCCCACCAAGTAGCCCAGATGCAGTAAATCCCCCAACTATCGTCTTCTTTGACAGAAACAGAACAGTGGAGCTTTGCTTCTGATAAGTCACGCATGGGAATGAGTAGCTTCCTTGGTTACTTTGTCTTCAAGTATAACCTCTAGTGGATTTCAAATCACTTCTTTTGGTGCCCTAAACAATGCGCAACTACCTCCATTCTTTAGAACTTGCACAGCCTCCAGCAGTCTAAGGATTTCTGGGCCATGTTTAATTTCCCCTTTTATTGGAGGTTTCTATCAGTTTATTGAATTTTTGATCTTAGGAATTTTAATAACCTAAAATTACAGTCAATTTAGTATACTCATACAAACTTTTTGTTTTAATTTTTTACAACCTTGTTATGACATATTTTAACCTTCAGTTTTTATTTTATTTTATTATTTTGAGAATTTCATATTTCTATCAATGTATTTTGATCATAGCTCCCCAGACCCCACTAACGTCTCCTAGATACTCTTACCATGTCTCCTTCCCAAGTTCATATCTTATTCATTAAAAAAAAAATACCCTACAGAGTCCAGTCAGTGCTGTCCATCTGCAGATGAGTGTAGGGCCATGCACTTGAACATGGACAATCTGGGACAGGCTGCACTCTTGAAGAAAACTGACTTTTTCTCCCCAGCATCAATCATCTGTTAATAGCTCTCAGTTTTGGGTGAGGCCTTGTGAACTCTTCCCCCACCAATGCTGTAAACTTCACTTGTTTGATCTTGTACAGGTCACATTCAGGCAGTCACAGCTGCTGTGTGTGAGTTCAGGAGAGCCATAGTCTTGTCATTTCCAGAAGACATAATTTCACAACAGTCCTCTCCAATATTCTATAGAATATTTCTGTTCTTTCTTCTATGATGTTCCCAGAGTCTCGGGAGAAAAGGAAATATAGATATCCCACTTGGGGCTGAGCACTTCACAGTCGCTTACTTTCTTCACTTTGACTAGTTATGAATATCTGTGCTAATCACTTTCCAGTGCAATATGATTTACTGATGAGGGGTGAGAGCTAATCTATTGTCATAAGGATGAGTAATCATCAGGTAGTTTGATGCTATGTTCGTTTAGCAAAATAAAAAGAATTATGTATGTATGGTGATACATTTTTTTTTTTTTGTAAAAAAGGTTAAAGGAAAAAGAAAGAGTTTTAAATAGGGATTTTAGATTTTAAATTTATTTTGTCCTAACATAAAAAAGTTAAATAAAAAAAACAATAGAACTTTTTATACTACAACATTACTCTGTTTATCAGTACTGATATTTTTGTGGTATGTTTAGATCTTTGCAGAAACAGAATCTTGTCAGCTGCAAATAGAGATAATGCTATTGTTTTCTTTCTGGTTTGAAAAACATTTCTTTCTTTCTGTTTTGGTTGCTCTTACTAGAAATTTCAGTGCTGTGTCAGATAGAACTGCCAAGATAAGGACTAGGTTTAATACTTTTTCTCTATTTGTGATATTTCATGTGGGCTTTTCAGAACTGCTTTTCGTTAAAGTAAAATAATCTTTAATAAAAGGAAGAAATTTACTTCTATACTTATTTTTCTGGATGTTTTCAGGAAAGGTTATTGATCTTTACCACAGGCCTTTTCTATGTTTATTTAGATGATCATGTGTTTTTTCTTTTCATTTTCCTAAGTTATTATATGATTCGATTAAATGGCAAATAATGAAGTACTTTTACATTACAAGAATAAATACCACTTGGTGGTTGAAGCTTTGTTGTATTCACGTGATAATATATTTTTGAAAATTATTTATATTTTATTTTATGTGTATGACTGTTTACCTGCATATATGTTTGTTTACTATGTTGTACAAGCCTGGTGCCCACAGAGGCCAGAACAGGCAATAGCAATACCTGGACTGGAGTTATAGAGGGCCATGAAGTGCCACATGCATGATGGGAATCAAACTTGGATTCTTCCTCTGCAAGAGCCTCAAGTCCTCTAACAGTTGAACCATTTCTCCAGCTCTACATGACAATATTTTATGAGTATTTTTCTATCTACATTCAACAGACTTACTGTTCTGATGATTTCCTTTTTGGTATCTATGTCTGATTTGGCATGAGAGAAAGATGCTGGCATTATAAGTGATTGGTATATATTTCCTACACATCTGTTTATTAGGATTCAGGAGGGCTCATTATCAATTTTCATTATAATGCATACTTGCTAGAATTCAACCATGAAGCTGTCTGTCCTGATCTTTCCTTTGTTGGAACGTTAGATCGATTTAATCTCTTTATTTGTAATTGGTCTATTTAGTATTTCAATTTCTTTTTGATTCAGATCTGGTTGACTGTGTTCCTATGAATTTACCATTTTTTCTAGGATTCAAATGTGTTGCCATTGTATTTTCTACAATGGTCTCCTGTGGTCCTTGGAAGACAGTCAGGCTGTTTTTATCTTCACAATGTGTGACAAGTACTTCTGACATTTCTCTATATGGTCCTTTTCTTTCTGAGGTACTCATTGTGCAGTTCCTTAACTTTAACTTCTGATGTTAGCAAGTATAGTCTTCTCTTTCTTCCAAAGTTAGCCAAGCTCAAGGATTTATTGATTTGGTTTATTTTTTTTATAGAAAAACTATTTGTGATGATATTCTTTTTTTGTTTGATATATTTCTTCTCTAATCTTTAATATTTTTCCTTTTTCTATAATTTTGAGTTTTTTTCATCCATTCTTTTCTAGTTTCTTTAGGTATTTTTTGTGGTTGATTGGTTAAGATATTTATTCTTCTGATATTTGGTTATTCATCTCTGCATATTTTCCACTCATTTATGCTTTTGTTGCATACCATACATTTTAATATTGTGTTTTTATTTTTATTCCCCTCAATCTAGTTTTAAAGTTCCATTTTAATGTGTTTTTGGCTTAGTTGTTTTCTAGAATGTGGAATTTCATTTCCAGTATTTGTACTTTCCCTCATTTTCATTCTGACGTTGATTTCTGGATAATTCTTTTCAGCTAGTAGGTATTTGGTAGGATTTCCATATTTTGTTTCTTAATTTGTGTCTACTGTAGAGAATTTGCTATGTGTGTCTGAAAATAATTAATATTATTCTGCTTATGGGTAGAAAATTCTTAGCACCACTTGGGCAACATTGCTGTTCAAGTTAACTATTTAGTGATTTTTTGATACGGATTTTTCTACTTATTTTTGAAAGTGGGTTTATTTAAATCTTAACTGATATCCTTGTTGCTGTCAATTTCTCCTGTAAGATACACTCAAGTTCTTTTGCTTTGCTTTGTTCTTTGCTTTTGATTTGTTTCTTTTTAAACTGAATTTTTGCAATCTTAATACAATGTAATCTGATGGCATTTAGATTCCTTACCCTATTGCTTCACTTATTGCTCTCTGCCCTATCTATCTATCTATCTATCTATCTATCTATCTATCTATCTATCTGCCCTATCTATCTATCTATCTATCTATCTATCTATCTATCTATCTATCTATCTATCTATCATCTATCTATCTTATCATCTATCTATCATCAATCATCTATCTAGCTACCATCTGTCTATTTATATATAAAGGCCTATAGAGTCTAATTTCTGTCTCAAAATGTCCTTTAGTGTAGCTTCAACCAGGAGCCTGACTAGCCTACCAAGAGTCCCATGCTTGAAAAAGATGGTCTCTGCCCCTCCCAGCAGTTATCTGTTGACACAGTTTCCTTACATGGGGTTGGAGCTTCTTACCCCCTTCCTCGTGTCTATGCTAGGATTTGTCTGGCTTGCACTTGCATGGGACTTGGGCATGTTGTCACCATCGCTGTGAGTTCATATGAGTAACTGGTCAGCTGTCTGGAAAATTCTGTTTCCTTGTGGTCATCCGTCAAGTCTGGTTCTCAATCTTTTTGCCCCTTCTTTCACAGTGGTCCCTGAACTATGGGGAGCAGAAGTGTTTCTCAGGGATGAGCCCTCTGGAGCCTCTTGTGCTCTGTATGTTGGCCAGTTGTGGGTCTCTGTGTTAATAACCACCCATTGCATAAGAAAACTTCTCTGGTGAGAGTTGAGAATTAATCTAAGGGTATGACAGTAAGTCGTTAAGGGTCAGTTTAATATGATAAATATTTAATAGAAAACTAGAATTAGGTTCTCCTCTATGTCTTTTTGATCATTTTAACCCCAGGTTCCTAAACCTGATATCAATGTCATGCATGGGCTCCATCCTAGGAAGCAGGACTGAAATCGAATCCAAGAGCAGTTGGTTATGCCCATGATATGTGTGCTATTATTGCATCAGTGGGCACATCTTGCCAGGCTACTTGTTATTGTAGTCCATGGGATCCATAACTGGGTAAGGATGATGATTTTTCCTTCCAGTGGCTTGCATAGCAACTTCTAGCACTATGAATGCTAGCCAGTAGAGATGAGGCTCTGAAGCTTCTAGGCAGTATCAATTAGTTTCAGCCATCCCTGGGAATTTCTAATACAGCCTTTCCTCATCTTTTTGCTTCTTTTAAAGGAACTACTGACTTAAAGCATGAACTTCAGAACAACAGCAACTTTCATAAGAAAGTTATCTTTGAAAATGCTTAAATGTACTTTCCTGTGTATTCGTCTTTAATAGTCTCCTTTCCCTTATAGCTATTGGGCAATTGATTGCCTCTTTAGCAATTTTAGAATAGTTATTTCTTCATAATACACCTAAATATTTTTTAATCACAAATCAACAAATAATTAATCTTATTCAACAGGGCTGAGCCAGAATCATTCAACTTACTGAACAAGATCCTAACATTATTTATTCTTCAACATCTCAAGATAATTTCAGTTTCCTTTTACAGACTCCAGAAGAATGGCAGACACCTTTTTAAAAAAAATATTTTATGCTGGGTGTGGTGGTGCACACCTTTAGTCCCAGCACTCGGGAGGCAGAGGTAGGCGGATCTATGTGAGTTCGAGGCCAGCCTGGTCTCCATAGTGAATCCAAGACAGCTGGGGCTACAGGGAGACCCTGCCTCAAAAAAGACAAAAAAAAAAGATTTATTTATTATTTTTAGTTTATGTGTATGAGTGTTATGCCCGCAAGCAGTTAAATGCACCCGTGTCATGCAATGCCTGTGGAGGACAGAAGAAGCTGTACGGTCCCCTGGAATGGGAGTTATGGACAGTTGTTAGCTGCCATGTGGGTGCTGGGATTTGAACCCGGGTCTTCTGCAAGAACAGTGTCCTTAACCACTGAGCCATCTCTCAAGCCCCAGACAGATGTCTTTTGCTGCTTTTGGGGGGGGGGCAAGCCTTTGATTCTATGTAAAATCCCATTATTTTCTATGCAAGCCTTTCTTCCTGTAAGTACACATTCCAATCCTAATGCATTAGCATTTTTCTTCAGATAGAACCAATAAATTAGGCAAAGGTTCATTACATGCTGTGATGATGCTAGAACACAGCATTCTTTTTATAAACTCTGTAAATAAATACCCCCTAGTTGGTAGAGCTTTTAGCTGCCCTTTCTGCTTTTCCAATTTACTAACTGACTCTTACTATATGGCTCAATCTATCCTGCTACTGTTTTAAGTCATCTTGTCTCATTTCTCAGACTACTTCCTGTTATCAGTATTTTCCTCTGTTCAAAGCCTACTGCATGGATAAACCCATCATGTTTTGGTTCAATGCATTCATCCTGTACAGAATTACCTGGCCTCATCACAGAAGAAAATCATCACGGTGATTGCCTACTGCCTTTTCAATTATCACAGATACAGGCTCAACAAATGATCTGGTCCTATTCAAACTGCGAATCACTGAATCTCATCATCTCAGAGAAATCAAGCTCCCAGGACTTCATTCATTCTAATTAACTTCAGGAAATGAAAGTAACTCAGCCAGCAGTGATCATCTGCCACTAGTTCCTTAGCTAAGGTTGGGACTTCTTACCCATTTCCCACTTTTATTTAAAAATATCATAGAAACAACAGAGAAAATATTTGTTCTGGCTCACAGTTTCAGCAGGTTACAGTCCATCAAAGTGAAAAACGCAAGGCATAGTAGTTCAGTCCATGGCGGCCATAGCTTATGAGGACACCTTTTCACAAATTGGCAGACCAAGAACCAGAGAGGACTCTGTAACCAGGAGCCTGGTTAAAATCTTCAAAAGCCACCAGCTGATAAATTGTCAATGACAGGAGGGACTCTACTTCCTAGAGGTTCTATAATAGTCTAAAATAATGGTACAAGTTCAAATACAGCCATTCAAAAGATGAGCCAATATGAGACTTTTCAAATTAAAACTATAACTTTCTTTCACTGCCCTTCAAAGGATCCTGGTCATATCATAATAAAAACAATCTATTCAGCAATAAAATCTTACCATCAAGTTTTAGAAGGAAACCAAGAGCATTGTCAATAGTATGTAATGTTTTGGGGTCAATGGGATCCCACTGATCAACATCTCAAAGAGATGCATCCCATACCCAGTACTGGTGCTTTTATTATCTAAGATGAGGCATCTAGTTAAGGTATTGACTCCCTGTTATAGGGTGACTCCATTGAACTTTTCTTGCATGTGTATGTAAGAGTTTAGAGAGCTTCCACAGTAGTAGGTTTCCAGATGGTTTTCAAAAGGCATTTAGTGTTAGCTATTCCTTCCTATATCCCTTCCTTTAAACTTCCCACTGCATACTCAGTCCCTCCTGTACCATTATTCCCTTATCTCCTTTTATATCACTATATTCTTTTTAAATTTTTTTACTATTTTTATGTGTAATGCATGTATTGGCTGCATGTAGGTAAGTGTTCCCGTGTCATGAAATGCCTGCAGAGGTCAGAAGAGGCTGCCAGATACCCTAGGACTGGAGTTACCGACAGCTGTTAGCTGCCATGTGGGTGCTGGGACTTGAACCTGGGTCTTCTGCGAGAACAGCCAGTGTTCTTAACCGCTGAACCATCTCCCCAGCCCCTATATCACTGTATTCTATCCCCATTTCCTTGAAAGATGCTCCCCTTGTTCATGACCTCTTACTAGTTTCCCAACGTCTAGAAACCCAAAGTAGTGTGACAACATGCAGAAGACATGCTCAAAATCAAGTTGGACAAAATTCTAGTGTAGAGATGGGCATGAAGTCCCACTCCTATCAAATGAGCTCTTGGCATATGAACTCCTGGGAGAGGAAGAGTTCATTTTCTTAAAGGGTGTGGCCCATGTTAGGTCAACCATGGTCCACTCTACAGAGTATTTGGGCAACACAATTGTACTTGTTAGAAAAAAACAAAGAACACAAAGTGGTTGGGTAGGGAAGTAGGGATAGACCTGAAAGGAGTTGGAAAAGGAGGGAATATGATTAAAATACATTGTATTAAACTCTGAAAGAATTTTAAAAATTGAAAAAAAAATTTTCCCAACTTTCAGAGACCTCAAGTACAAACACCATGCAAAAGTCCAAATTTTAAAATATCTTCTGAGACTCAAGGAAAACTCTTAATTGTAAGTTTTTGTAATATAAAAAAATGTTAGATTCTTCAAAAGTATAGCTGGACATAATAAACATCCCATTTAAAACAGAGGATGGGAGAATAGCAAGAAATGACCGGATGAGAGCAAGAGCATCTTTTCCAGGAAAGGCTTTGGTGGTATATTAAGCTGCCTCGCCTTCTTTTTCTCTCCAAACTGTACATTTTGGATTTCTTTCTGCCCCACTTACCCTTTTTTCATTGTTCATCTTCATAATTCACCATTAATTACAATTCCACTGACTTAGCATTAGGCTGTCTTGAAATTTACTCCGCCAAATAAATTAGTCCATTACTTTTTATTTTAGCCTCAGGCAAGTTCACAGTTCCCCTGAAAGAGGAGCCAGTGCTCTTACCTTCTGAGCCATTTCTTCAGCTGGCTGCTCTTGCACAAGACCCAGGTTCAGTTCCCAGCTCCTGCGTGGAGGCTAACAACTATCCCTAACTCCCTAACACTAATTCCAGGGGATCTAAGGTCCTCTTCTGGCCTCTTTAGGCATTGTACACATATGGTGAACTTATATATATGCAAACAAAACACTCATACACATAAAATAAAAATAAGCAGGTATAAGAATGGTGAAGTGAATTTTAGATAGTCTGCTAAATTTATATTGATGCTTTTTTGCACGTAATAATTTCAGCAGTGTTGGTGAAATTAATTTCTTTATGGGTAGAAATCATTTGTGTTTGGTAGATGTTTCATCATATGTTGTTCACCTTATGATCATAACCTGATGAATAAAGAGCTGTTTCTAAGAAACGTGTGACTGTACATATCTGTATGAATTAAGTAGTTTCTTTTCACTAAACCTTGGAGAACACTATTTTATCTGATAAGATCATTCATAGGTCACACTGCTCTCCGATGATGTCATGATATTACAAAGATCATCTCAGTTTGTACTGGACTAACTCAGTATGAAGCATAACGAGATAACTGAGTGGGCAGGGGATTAGCTTTACTTTGAAGACTTTATGCAGCAATGCCTTGGCAAGCAATTTCTCTGAAGTAAAAAAAAAAGTGTAGCTCCTGATGTTTGGCAAGTTCAAAAATAGAGTATCAGGTTTATAATGCCAATATGAGATTATAGGAGTACATTTGAGCAAACTCTGGGCATTTGCCTCTTTCAAGGCAGCATAAGTAAAACTTTCTAATGCCACTAATGAAATGCTTAGGTGAGACTCTGCTAGAAAAAAATGAAGCAAATTAGGTTGAACGAGATGATAACTGTCAACTTAAAATTATGCAAAGTCATGATGTTCCATATTATCCATCAGAAATAATATTTATTCTGGCATTTGGAAATAGGTCCCAATAAACACCCATAATTTTTCCTTTAAATATGCTCATTCCTGAAACTATAGGTGTGTAAAAGGATATCCTGTTCTTGAGTGTTGGCAAGAAGAGATTAACTAGTCAAAGCAATTCATAGTTTGAAGAACAGCTTGATAAAGCAATTTATAATTTAATTAAAAAATTTATTTCTTTTATTTTCTCCTCCAACATCTTTGTTAAGACATCACAAGAAAAAGCAAATTTTGCCAAAATTCATGGTTTTATATAAACTTCTTCAATGACCCAACTAATGCCTGGGTCCTCTTCCTCCACTAATTGGAATATAGGGTCCTCATCTCTACTGGTTCTACAGGCACACCTTGGGTCTTAGTGTGACTGATAAAGCCATCCTATGAGCTAGAACCAGAAGGCAGCAGCATTGCAAAAGAAAAGGAACCCTCTCCTGAGTGTCAACTATATAAATAGCCATATTGTTAGTTTGCCTTCTCCTTGCAATGCTGTCCCTTTGTGCCAACTTTTACAGAGAGTTAAAGACAAAGACATGGTATTCTTCCACCAGAGTACACCTTAACCATCTCACCACCATGGATCACCACCACAATGTATATGTGTCTTTGAGAAAATTATTAAGAGAGAACTATGGGAATGACTTCTAGGAATGCTTTCTATTGTAAATAAGAGTCTTACCTAAACGTAATTAATCCTACATTTTGAGATCACTTTCAGAATCTCAGCTTAGCAATTACCATGACTCCAACCATGGTATTCACACTGGAACAGTAGAGTGGCCCCAAGGATGGACAAAAATCATTACTCTTCTGATCTACCAGCTGATAAGCTGGGGTAACCACAAGTCAAGATAAAAACACTCACTCACCTCCCTTTACTTCCCTGGGCTGCACAGCCTCCAGGCATCCTGGCACCAGCACCTTTCCTTAGTAAGTCCAGTGTGTCCACCACTCCTTGACTCCCCCAGCTTCTTTCACCCTCCCAGCTCCTCCACCTCGACTCTCCTCCTAGCTTAGGTACAGGCCCATTTCTTGTCTTGGCACCCCAGACACCGGGGATAACCTCTCTGCCCAGAGTTACTGCTGTTTCCTGATCCTTTGCATCCAGATCAACCCAGTTCCTCCCTGACCCCCAGGAACCCTCTGGGCCTGGTCCTGCCCTCACCTCCCTTTACTTCCCTGGGCTGCACAGCATATCGGGGGGGTCCTGAGACCAGCATCTTTCCTGGGCCCTACTCCCAGGCCAGCCCAACCCCCAAATTCTTGAGGGCAGCATCTTTCCTGGAGGGATCCAGACCTTAGGAGAAGGAATGAGAGCATCTGAGCCTCATCAGATTTGGGCCTCTGTGGGAACTCCTGAAGAAAAAAGCAATTAGGCCACTCCAATATAAAATCAAAAGAGAGAACTGGAAGCCTAGACCAACCAGCTTTTCATGCCCAACAAGTGAACAACAGAGGCACATACAGTTTACAAAAAGAAGCAGATCTAAACTCAACAAAGGAAGTCTTGAATCTCACATAAGAATCAGAAGCTATGAAAGAAATTCATATTTCAAAGTCACAGAGAAATAACATGAAAAATCAAAATAATATATATCCCACCAAGTACCAATAGTCCTCTAGAAGAGAACAATGAGAACTCCCTAGAGATAACACAAGACACGGAATTCAAAAGAACAATTATAAACATGATAAAATAATTCAGAGAATTTAAAGAACACACAAAGAAATCAACTTAATGAAGATAGGGATAAACTTCTGAATGAATTCAGAAAAGAGTTACAAATATTGAAGAATACTCAGGCTGAAATGAAGAAGGAAGTGAAACACTCAGTAAACCAATTAGAAATGACAGGAGAAAGCCTCACCAATAAGATGAATGAAATGGAAAACAGAATATTAAGACTGGAAGATAAAATGGACAAATTATACCACTCAAGCAAAGATTATGAAATACTTAAGAAAACACAAGAATGGAATATGCAGGAATTGTGTGATACCATAAAAAGTCCAAACTTACTGAATCATAGGCATACAGGAGGGAGAAGAATCTCAAGATAATGGTATAGAACATCTTCAACAGGACTGTAGAAGAAAATTTTCCAAAATTAAAAAAGACATGCCCATACAAATACAAGAAGCATATGGAACACCAAATAGGACGAGAAAAGAAATTCTCCATGGCACATCTTAGTAAAAACACTAAACGTTCAGAACAAAGACACAGTACTGAAAGCTGCAAAAGAAAAACAAGTCACATATAAAAGACAACCCATTAGTATTAAAGCTGACTTTTCAGTGCAAACTATGAAAGCCAGAAGAGCCTGGACCAAAGTATTCCTAGTTCTAAATGACCACAGATGTCAACCCATATTACCCAGCCAAAATGTCTATCATAGTTGAGGGGGAAAGAAAAATCTCCCATGACATAAATAGGCTGAAAGAATTCATGTCCACAAAACCAGCCCTTCAGAGAGTTCTTGAAGAAATACAAAGAGCTGAAGAAAAGAATGACTATACACAAGGGGTGACAAAGAAATTCAATGAAGGTATAACTGTGGGAAAGCACAGCTATACCAAGAATGTGAACAGAAATAAAAATAGCAGGATTCAATACACGTTTCATTAATAACTTTAAATATCAATGGACTGAACTCCCCAGTCAAAAGATACAGACTAGGTGAATGGATTAAGAAACAAAACCCATCTTTTTGTTGTCTGTAAGAAACTCATCTCACTTTCAAGGACAGGCACTACCTTAAGGTGAAAGGACGGAAATAAAAATATACCAAGTGAATGGTACTAAGAAAAAAAGAAAGCATTGCAAGTCTAATACCTGATGAAATAGACTTGAAACTAAAATTAATCAGAAGAGAGAAAGAAGGCCACTTCATTCCGATCAAAGGAACAATTGACTGTGAAGATGTAACAATCATGACCATATATTCACCAAACTCTGCTGCACCCAACTTCATAAAAACAGCACTTCAGGACTTTAAGACCCAGATTAATCCCAACTCATTAATAGTAGGGGACTTCAATACCCCATTGTCTCCATTAAGGGGAAAGAAAAATCTTCCATGACATAAATAGGCTGAAGGAATCCTTGTCACAAAACCAGCCCTTCAGAGAGTTCTGGGAGCAATACAAAGAGCTGAAGAAAGGAATGACTATACCCAAGGGGTTACAGAAAGAACTCCAACGAGGGTATAACAGTGTAAAAGTACAGCTATAGCAAGAATAAAAACAAAAAAAAATGACAGGATTCAATACTCATCTTTCATTAATAACTTTAAATATCAATGGACTGAACTCCCCAGTCAAAAGATACAGAATGGATTAAGAAACAAAACCCATCTTTTTGTTGTCTGTAAGAAACTCATCTCACTTTCAAGGACAGGCACTACCTTAAGGTGAAAGGACGGAAATAAAAATATACCAAGTGAATGATACTAAGAAAAAAAGAAAGCATTGCAAGTCTAATACCTGATGAAACAGACTTGAAACTAAAATTAATCAGAAGAGAGAAAGAGGGCCACTTCATTCCGATCAAAGGAACAATTGACCGTGAAGATGTTACAATCGTGAACATATATTCACCAAACTCTGGTGCACCCAACTTCATAAAAACAATACTACAGGACTTTAAGGCCCGGGGACTTCAGTACCCCATTGTCTCCATTAGAGAGGTCAACAGGACAGAGAATTAACACAGAGACAACTATTTTAAACAGATGGCATCTGAATTAAATACCATACATCAAATGGACCTAACAGACATCTACTGAATATTCCATCCAAGCACCAAAGAATATACCTTCTATTCAGCACCCCATGGAATTTTCTCCAAAATCTACCATATATCAGAGCACAAAACAAACCTCAGCAAATACAAAAAGATTGAAATAATTCCATGCATTCTATCAGACCACAGCACAATAAAGCTTAAAATCAACACCAGAAGAAACCTTAGTAACTAAATAAACACATATAGATTAAACAACACACTCCTGAATGATGAATGGGTCAAAGGAGAAATTAAGAAAGAAATAAAAGTATTCCTAGAACTAAATGAAAAGGACAATACAACACAACAAAACCTCTGCAACACATTGAAATCAATCCTAGAGGGAAGCTTATAGCTCTAAGTGTCTACATTAAGAAATCAGAAAGAACACAAATGACTTAACATTGCAACTCAAGACACTTGAAAAGCAACAATAAATGAAACCCAAACTAAGCAGACAAGAAGAAATAACAAAAATAAGGGCAGAAATTAGTGAATTAGAAACAAACAAACAAAAACAATACAAAGAATCAACGAATCCAAAAGCTGTTTCTCTGAAAAGATAAACAAGATTGACAGACCCCCTAGCCCAGTTAACCAAAAGAAAGAAAGAGCACCTCCAAGTCAACAAAATCAGAGATGAAAGGGGAAACATCACGACACCAAAAAACCAAAACTTTAGAACCTAAACGCTACTAAATTTGAAAACCTAAAAGAAATGGAGGGTATCTAAAAGCCCGGGAACAACCAAAACTAAACCAAGAAGAGATCAACAGTTTAAACAGACCCATAACACATGAGGCAATTGAAACAGTAATACAAAACCTCCTGACTAAATAAACCCAGGACCAGATGGATTTACAGCAGAATTCTACCAGACATTGAAAGAAGACCTACATCCAATACTACTCAATTTATTCAAAATGATAGAAATGGAAGGAGAACTTCCAAATTCCTTCTATGAAGCCAGCATCACTCTAATACCAAAGCCAACCAAAACAGGAAACAATAGACCCATATCCTTAATGAACATGGATACAAAAATTCTCAACTAAATACTTGCAAACTGCATACAGACACACTTCAAGAAGATCATCCACCACAATCAAGTCGGCTTTATTCCAGAGATGCAGGGATGGTTCAATATACATAAGTCAATAAACGTCATAAAAAATATAAATGGACTCAGATAAGAAACACATGGTCATCTCAATAGATGCAGAGAAGGCCTTTGACAAAATCCAACATAGATTTATGTTCAAAGTCCTAGGGGAATTAGGCTGGAGGGAACATACCTCAACATAATTAAAGCTATATACAAGAAACCCACAGCCAACATCATTCAAAATGGAGAAAAACAGGAAGAATTCCCATTGAATTCAGGAACCAGACAAGGCTGTCCACTATCTCCATTCCTCTTTAAATAGTGCTTGAAACTCTTGCAAGACCAATAAGACAAGAGAAGCAAAATAAAAGAGTAATAATTGGAAAAGAGGAGATCAAATTATCCCCCTTTTCAGATGATATATCTAAGAGATGCCAAAAATTCCACCAGAAAACTCCTAGAAATTATTAACACAATAAAGTGGCAGGTTACAAAATTAATCTACAAAGGTCTGCAGCCTTTCTAAATACCAATAACATGCAATCAGAGAAAGAGTACATGGAAACACTCCCTTTCACAATAGCTGCAAAAAAGTAAAACATCCTGGAATAAACCTAACCAAAGATATTAAAGACATCTACAATGAAAATTTTAAATCTTTAAAGAAAGAGATTGAGGAAAGCATCAGAAGATGGAAAGACCTCCCATGCTCATGGATTAGAAGAATTAATATTGTAAAAATGACCATCATACCAAAAGCCATTTACGGATTCAATGCAATGTCAATCAAAATCCCCATGACATTCTTCACAGAGTTGGAAAAAAACATCCCAAGATTCATATGGAAGCACAAAAGACCTCGGAGAGCAAACACAACCCTGAGCAGTAGGAGCAATGCTAGGGGTTACCATACCAGAATTTAAATTGTATTACGGAGCTATAGTCATAAAAATAACATGGTACTGGCACAAAAATAGACCCATAGACCAATGGAACAAAATTGAAGACCCAAATATGAGTAATTGCAATTTTAGCCACCTGATATTTGACAAAGGGGCCAAGAACATTAACTGGAGGAAAGACAGCATGTTTAGCAAATGATGCTGGCAAAACTGGATCTCTACCTGTAGAAGAATGAAAACCCTTATCTTTCACCTTACACAAAAGCCAACTCCAAGTGTATCAAAACCCTCAATGTGAAGCCTGAAACTCTGAAACTGTTAGAAGAAAACATTGGCAATAACCTACAAGATATAGGTGCAGGAAAGAATTTTCTAACTCTGACATCAATTGCTCAGGAAACAAGGTAAAGAATCAAATGGGACCTCATTAAACTAAAAAGCTTCTGCACATCAAAAGAAGCAACCAAGGAAGTGAAGAGAAAACCCACAGAATGGGAGAAAATCTTCACCAATGACACATCTGACAGAGGTTTAACATCCAGAATATATAAGGAGTTCAAAAAAACAAAGAATCAAGAAAGAAAGTAACCCAATTAAAAGATGGGTAAGGAGCTGAACAGACAGTTCTCAAAAGAAGAAATAAAGATGGCTAAGAAGCATCTTAAAAGGTGTTTAACATCACTGGAAATTAGGGAAATGCAAATTAAAACCACTTTAAGATTTCATCTTACCCCAGTCAGATTGGCTGAGATCAAGAGAACAAATGATACTAAATGTTGGAGAGGATGTGGAGAAAGGGGAATGCTCATCACTGTTGGTGGGACTGCAAGCTTGTTTAACCCCTATGGAAAACAGTGTGGAGAACTCTTTAAAAAGTACAAATGAACCTACCATTTGACCCAGTTATACCACTCCTTGGCATATACCCAAAGAACTTACCCTATTGTAGAGGCACTTGTACATCCATGTTTGTTGCTGCTCTTTTCACAATAGCTAAGAGATGGAAGCAACCCAAGTGTTCCTCAAATGATGAGTGGATAGTGAAAATGTGGTTCATTTATATGATGGCACTTTACTCAGCCATAAAGAATGATGAAATACACAGACTCAGAAAAAAGAATCCACATGTTTGTCCCTCATATATGGTGCTTAGCACCAAATCCTTAAAAATGAGTATGTATCCAGTCATAACTACAGGAACTGGAATAATAAAAAGGAACCAGGGAGGTAAAGCAAAAGAAAGAATCTGAAAGAGAAGAACAGTAGGAAACAGGCATTAATAAGGGAAATATGAATAAAAATGGGGTTATTTTAAAGAGAGGAGGGTAGGAGGGTTATATAAGGAACTTTGGAGATAAAGGGAAAGAAAGAGCTCAAGAGAGTGGGAACATAGGAGAAGGGTATTATTAAGGGAGAAATGGGGAAAATGGGGGCACCTTAAATGGAGAAACAAAGGTGGAAGAGTTAGACCACGTGAGAGATAAATAATGTCTAGCTAGTTTAAAAAATAAAACAGAGGGGACCATATTAATCGAACAACCTACTGACAAATTATACATACAACTAGCTCAAAGAGTATAATACATGTCTAAGCAAGGTTTATCTGAGAGCGTTTGGTCATTACCCAAGCTTTATCTACATGGCACATGGTAATTAAAAGTACCAGACTGGTGGAACTAACCTTCTTGGATGTTTAACAGCTATACTTTGATACCTATACTAATTTGGTCAGGGGGACATAAAGGCCGGTTTTTGCTCCTTGCCCTCCTAGGTTGTCTAGTTCCAGGGCACTATGAGCATCTCTCAAAATGTCCTGTAACTGTGGTGTGTCACTTGTCCTCTTGATCACAGAGCCCATGGAGACCCCACCAAATGGACTTGAACCAGTGTCCAGTCTACAAAGAGGATGGTCAGCACAGAGGAGGAAACATTTCCTCCATATTTCCAAGTGAAGCCAGCTATGATTTAGCAGGACCTTTGATTTATCCTCACATAGATTGAACTGGTAAAAGAAAGGAGCCAGGGGCTCTCCCAAGCCCACGTGACCCCTGAGGAACAGATCCTCAAATGACCTTAAGAGTAAAAATAAATTGGTTTATCTGGGCTAACTGTATGGTCTTAAACACCCAAAAGGAAAGTATAACCAAAGAGTAAAGGGATCAATGTAATTCTTTAAGAGTCCATGTGTGTAGCTAAAAGCTACATAACAAGAAACAATGCCAGACAGGAGATACCTTCCTTTGAGTTGTTGGCCAGGGTAGCCCAAGAGACTGCCAGACAGTGACCCACCATAGAACTGGGAAAATGAACAGCAGATCCCAATATTATCAAAAGAAATATTGGCAACTGATTGCTGCTAGATGAGGAAGAGATCATCTTCCTAAAACAAGGAACTCTAGATAGGCTGACTAGATTCAGTGAATGGACAAACTGTAGAATGGCTGAGGACATCGACAACACAATGGACAATAATGGATTACACACTTTATGGGCTCCAGTGGGGGGGAGGGAGACTATGGGAGGGTACCATTTGGGAAGGGGGTATATAGATGAATAAGATTGTTTGGGATGTTCTGTAAGAAATACATACAAAAATATCAACAAATATAAATGATGAGTTATATTTGAGGAAGAAGCATAAAAATTTGCTTCATGTTAATTAGTAGAGGTGAAACATATTATCATTGAAATCTACCTGGTGATTTATATCCATGCTCAGGTGCCAAGGATCTCAGAAAGTAACTGACTGTGACTAGTAATAATTAAATATATGAGATTAGAGATGCATGTGCAAATGTCTGTTAGTAGCATTAAAATGATTTTTTTGTATGAAACAGTATATTTTAAAAAATACCGGGCCTGGTGACACACAGGTTAAAATCTCATTCAATTTTATGTCTCATAGGGTTCATACTGAGTAGAATACTGTATAACTGTATTAATTCAACTGTGAACCTAAAAATTTACAGCCAACTTTGAAAGAGATGCATCTTTGCTCTGGAAATTGTTGTTAAATATGTTAATGCTGTAATGAAATGCTTCTTCTAATGTTCAGTATTGTATAATTGTATTAGTTCAACTGTGAACCTAAAAATTTACAGCCAATTTTGAAAGAGATACATCTTTGCTCTGGAAATTGTTATTGAATATATTAATGCTGTAATGAAATGCTTCTTCTAATCATGTGGTTATTAAATAAATAATTTTTTAAAAAAAGACATGTTCAGGTGCTGGAGAGATGGCTCAGTGGTTAAGAGCACTGATTACTCTTGCAGAGGACCCGAATTTGATTCCCAGCACCCACATGGTGTTTACAAACTGTCCTTAACTCCAGTTCTAGGGGGAACCGAAGCCCTCTTTGAACCTCCGTGGCATCGCACAACACTGGTGCACTCACATACATGCAGGCAATACACTTGTATATAAACTGTCCTTAACTCCAGTTCTAGGGGGAACCGAAGCCCTCTTTGAACCTCTGTGGCATTGCTCAACACTGGTGCACTCACATACATGCAGGCAATACACTTGTATACATGAAATAAAAATAATAAATAAAATCTATTTTAAAAAAGAAATGTTCAAAAATCTACGTAAAACTGATGAATTTGTCAAGATTATAACGTATAGGCTTAATACACACTATTGATATTCCCCCCCAGATCACCAACAATCAGATATCAATTTAAATAAACTGAAAAGAGTTAACAAAGCATTAAATGAACGGATATAGTACTTTGGAAAGTTGTCAGTGCTTTTTTACTTGTCCTTGTTTCATCTTGTTTGCTCAATTAACAAAAAGGGCATGATGACTTTACAGTTTTGGAAGGAACTAGAATATATAGATTAACTCCAAAAACTGAAATGATGGGCCTGGAGAAAAGTCTCAGCATTTAAGAACTCTTATTGATTATCCAGAGGGCCCAAGCTTGGTTCTCAGCAAACTCATGTCAAGTGGCTCACAGAGGCCAGTGATTCCTGTTCCAGGGATTCCCACACACTCTTCTGTCCTCCACCAACTTCCACATACATGTGTCATACAGTCACATGGACACATGCACATAAATGAAAATAAAAATGAATGTTAAATGAAATAGAAACCTAAAGGAGCCACATACTGACTTCCAGAGTTATTATGAAGGTTTTCACAAGGACAAATGTCTCATTAGTCTACTCTGCAACTCTAACAGGCAAGACAGTTGAAACTAAGATGAAGAAAGTACTTGCATCTGTTTTTAATAACATCTCTGTCACCAGACTGTCAATACCTATTATATTTGTATGAAAAAATACACGGTAATTTTATCTACTTTTTGAGAGTGTGCACATATAAATATATAAAATAATAAACCGAAGAAGTCATTAATTATGAAGAGGTAGATGTAATTCTATGGAAGGAAGGATATAAATAAAATATGTCCAATCATTAACCATTATGTAAATGCAAATATAACCCAATCAAAAATATGCTTCACACCAGCTAGAAAGCTAATTGTAGCCTGCCTTGGTGTTGCACACCTATAATCCCAGCACTTGTGCGTCAGAGGCAATACAATCTATTAGTGACTATCTCTAAAATTAGAAAAAGTAAATGGTTAAAAGGAAAAAAAAAATTGCGTGGTTAACTGGATGACAAGACTCGGTACTTTGTGAGACTCAGCAACTCAGCACCAGCTCTGGGAGAGCCACATTACAGCCATGAGGGGAACTGAGCAGAGAATCAGCAAGGGGCTGCACCAGTGTCTGTGCCCTTCATCTTGGAGGCATTTCTTCATTTTGAACACTCTAGGCACACTGCTATTTCTAGAATAGTGCTAGTAAATATTACAAACCTTCACTGCTGTTGGGACCATATAAGCAATCATGCGAAAGGCACCCATTAGGTATTTAGCAGTCACAACTGGACTCAGTGCAAAACTGGTTTTAATCTTCTCTGCCAGTTGTAGATTTGTTCTGAATGCCCCGTAAGCTGAAAGAAAGCAAGAAAATAGATCACTTTTCAGTGTTCTCTCTTGATTCAAAGTTCCTGTTTCATTTTGTTAGTTGCTACTGAGAATTAATGTGTGCTCTTTGCTATATGTTTCAAAATCTGTCTCAGGTAATCTTGTAATTCACCTGAAAATGCACCACTAGCTTTACTTTAATTCTAATTGTTTATCTAGTCACTGTGAATGGTTTTGGATGCTTAGCTCTACATTCAATGACTCCTAGTGATTTGTTCCATTACAAAAAGTCAGAAATCTAAGAAATAAAGCATTCTCATGTTTATTCATCAATGTTGCTTACACTTTGGGAATCCTAAGTGTTACCTAGCATTACATCAGTTTTTAAATTTTATTTATTTTTATTTAACTTTGCAAATTTCATGTTTTGATCATACTTAGACTCCCTCCCTTATCTGCACCTCCCATAGTCCCCTCATCAAATTTCATGCATTCTGTCATATATGTTAAGATCTATCAAGCCAAGTTCATGTCCCCAAATGTCCCTTGGTTTGAATCCATCCACTGGAGCCTGGCCACTTTATTCAGCATCACTCCCTTAAGCAGAACCAACTCTCCTTCTCCCAGTAGTCATTGTTTGCCACTAGATTCTCAGCTAAAGTTAGGGCTTCTTACCCATTTCCTCACTTCTATGCTGGGTTTTTGTCTGGTTTGAGCTTGCATCAGTCTTGTGCATGCTCTCACCATTGCTGTAAGTTCATATGAGCAAGTTCCCAGATACCTGGAAAACTCTGTTTCCTTGTGGACTTCCACTATCCTTGGCTCTTACAGCCATACTACCCCCCTTCCACAATGGTTCCTGAGCCCCGGGTAGCAGAGGTTTGCTATAGGTACTATGCAAGTGGACAAAGGAGAAAACCATTAAAGGGCCCTGCCCAGCTGTAAAGGCTAATAAACACAACAATGGTTGGCCCAGCAAACTATCTCGATTGCTGTAGTAGTGGCACTTTTATATTGGGGGGTAATCAACATTTGTCTAATTGTACTTAAAACTTTCTCAGTGGGAGAAAACTCACATGTGATACTGTAAACATAACTAAATACACGTGAGTAGAGGTCATAAATCCTAGACAAAAATTTATTTTGTCACATCTCTAGACCAATGTAATTGCTTACCGTATTCTAAATATGTATTCTTATATTCAGAGACAAGTGTATCTCTCACCACTCATCATAAAACCTTCTTTTGCAACAGATGGAGACTATTATAGAGTCCTACAACTGGTCACAAGCCGAGAATACGTGTCTATGAGAAGCCTAGTCCTAAGTAACACATCTACAACACAACCTCTACACCCGAAGCTCAGGAAACATAGTGGAAAAGGGGACAGAAAGAATATTAAGGCATCTCTCAACTCTCACCAGTGAAGCTTTCTTGTGCAATAGATGGTCATTAACTTAGAAAGCCACAACTGGCCAGAATAAGAGTATACATTTTCTCTTCTGATCATGCTGAAAGTGGTTTTCCTGTATTGTGGACCTGTACACAATTTTTACATTTAGAAAATTGCTTTGGCTAGTTGGGTAGCCTGTCTTCCAAAAGACTGCCTCATTAATGTTTACCTTAGTATATTTTTCCATAAAATCTTCTCTAAGAGTTGGAATACATATTCCTTTCCATGATTTACTGTGTGTCCCTTCTTCCAATTCCATATGTTACCATATATGTGTATGTATATATATATATGCATAACATAATTATATTTTATTACTGTTAATAGAAACTCTTCAGCTCTTGAAAGAAATGGGCAATGGCCCAGGTTCCCCCAAATGTCATGACTTATAGAAAGTTATCCTGCTGTGTTTAAAGGATTGGGAGCTCAGCATCTCTCTGTTTCCCTCTTTGGTGTCTACATGACTGTCAAGCAAATCTGTAAATGCCATTCCATTTTTGTGGTGCCTTTTCATTAAGGGTGATATTAATACCAGGAGATACTAGCAATATGTACAGACATTTTTACTTCTCAGAACTCAAGGGGAATGAGTGGATCTACACACTTACATCAAATTGGTATATACCCTGGATATCACTAAGCATTCTACAGTGCATATTGTACAAAGACAGACCCTCAAGAAAAATGATGTGATCCAGATTATATGAAGGTCTGTGCTGTGGTGATATGGCCTGCCTAATTGGATTGTGGGTTTGTAAATGCACATTGTAGCAAAGTATCTTTGAAGTTGCAAGAACACTACATGTTTAAAAAATGATTTGTAAGTTAGTTACAAATGTTTTCCTATATTCAGAATGTTTGGAAGCATCAATTCTCTCTTGGATATTTGCTATGAAAGTTAACATGACTCAAACATCCCAAGACAATACCAGGTGAACATCTGTGGAAATTCACTGGGCCCTCAGAATTTAATTGCTCAAGAGCCCAAAGTAACATGACTTTTC
Source organism: Nannospalax galili (assembly GCF_000622305.1). Taxonomy (NCBI): domain Eukaryota; kingdom Metazoa; phylum Chordata; class Mammalia; order Rodentia; family Spalacidae; genus Nannospalax; species Nannospalax galili. Next base: position 980,028 of record NW_008342032.1, on the reverse strand, counting down.
CTAAATAGAGACTACATATCAATTTTCATTAAGAAATCCACATAAAGACATCAAAACAAATATATTAAATTAAGTTTTGGAAATTCCAGTTGCAAAGACTCCTAAGTGTCTTTAGCACATTCACTTTGTTTAAATGAATCGAATATTTGGAATCATGATATTTACAAAGCAGATATTCAAGTTTGCTGTAATCTCACCACTTGGGAAGCTTAGTCTGGAGGATTAAGTGGTTGAAGCCAGCCTGGTGTATATAGCAAGAACCTGTGCTAAGCAACAACAACAACCTTGGGTGTCTATTATCAAAATGAACCGTGTATTATAACTGTTTTTTTTTACATTTTTCCTAGACTAAGTATTTCTAAATACTGCCCAAATGTCATTTCTACCAAATAAATTATTTCTAGAAGGGTTTATGTGTGGTTTTTCTGATATAAGTTGCAACATGATCAGATTTCAGTCATCATACCGAGGATACTCTGGGAATGGCCAATGTGGTAAATTTTCTTTTGTCCTGTTTTATCCACAATGAAATCAGTGGTGGCTGGAAGATCATATTTTATTTGCTCATCATAACTGTGTGAAATAAAAATGGACAGATTGTGAGTTAATCATTAATAATGAAGAGTTATCCTCACAGAGTAAACTATGACCTTAAAAAGTCTCTCTAAAGGAACGCATAGATAACACTAATCAAGTATCTCCTACATACATTCTGTCAAGTTACCATCTCATAAGTACAATTTCTTCCAGTGCATACAGAATGAATATAGTGGTTTGTGTACACTTCCAGAACTAAGGAAACATGTTGAGGATCATAGTCATTCAGGTAGATGACTACATTTCCATGCACATCTACTGGGTATCATAATTTGTGACATAGTACAACATATACCATTCCCATAATGTACATAAGAACAATATTAATTTATATTTTGGTGGGGCATATTAACGTTGTCAGCAAAGTTGCTGATGTATAAAAATGAAAATGGGAAAGGAATTTTAGTAAACTGATAGGAATAAATTCTACAAAGGTTTTCTGGTATTTTGTGACAGAAATTAACCATGTATGTTTTAGTCCCTTTCTTCTTTGTTTTTTAATAAAATAGTAGGACCCATGCCAGAAGTAAAAAACCAAAAGTTGTAGATAATGGGAATTTGCATATGTCTATGCTCATGGAATTGGCAGTGTTTTATAGTTCAGAAGTAAAAAGACAGGAAATAATATATTACATTTATTTTATCTTAATTCTTTTTGTTGTTGTTGTTTTTAGTGAAAACGCTCATGTTTTGGCAGTTCCTCAAATAGGAACCAGCAATTTCATTTGTAGGATAGTTCCACCATGTATGCAAACAAATGCTTGTACATGAACATTGTAACAGCACTCTTTTACAGTAGCCCCAAAGAAGGAAATAACTCAGATGTCCATCATCAGTGAATAAATAAAATAAGGTCCATGCACACAATGGAATCCTGGGTGGGGGAGAAAGACTGAGGGGTGAATGCTTAGTAGGTGCAGGTCTCCTTTGAGGAGGATGACAAAGTTTAGGAGTTATACAGAAGTCATGATTGCATAAGTCAGTACGCTAAATGCCACTGTGCCATTGAATTGGTCACTTTTTTTTGAGACAGGATCTCATTATGTAGCCAAGCAAGGCTAGCCTTGAACTTATGATCCTTCTGCCTCAACTTCCCAAGTGCCAGGATTACAGATGTGTCAACATACTGGCTAAACTGTTCACTTTATTTTTTTTTTAATAACCACATACTTAGAAGAAGCATTCCATTACATCAGCATTGACATATTCAATAACATTTTTTCTGAGCTAGGCTGCACCTCTTACAAAAATGGCTGTACATTTTTAGGTTTACAGTTGAATTATTATGGTTATACAATATTGTACTCAGTATAAAACCTATAAGACATAAAATTAAATGAGGTTTTAACCTTTAAACAAGATCTCCGTTTCATTATTAAAATATAGAATTTCATGCAGAAAACTTCATTTTTAATGCAATTGACATTAAGATGTTTGCACATGCGTTTCTAATCTCTATATCAGATTATTACTAGTCACAGTCAGTTACTTTCTGAGGTCCTTGGCATCTGAGCTACTTGTTCTTTTTTTATGTTTTATTCATTTTTTTAATTTTTTTTAATTAAAAGAAGCATTTCATTACAACAGCATTAACCTATTCAATAACATTTCATCCAGAAAAATTCATTCCAGGCTCTTGACATTGAGACGTTTTCTCATGCATTTCTAATCTCTATATACATGACTATCACTGGTCACAGTCACCCACCTTCTGAGCTCCTCGGCATCTGAGCAT
>NW_008342032.1:968496-971911 GCF_000622305.1 Nannospalax galili | reverse complement strand
ATGAGGGTGGGCCAGGTCCAGAGGCAGTACTCCTGGGGCCCAAGCTGGTTGGGGTGAACAGGGTCAGGAGTCAGCACTGGCTCCCCAGGTGTCTGGGGCCCCAAGACTAGGAATGGCACAGGGTCCAAGCTAAGAGTAGAGAACAGCGGGGGAGATGGAAGGGTGAGTGTGGCTGGCGGAGGCAAGGCGTGGAGGGCTGTAAGGGAGACTTACCCCAAGAGAGGCCTGAGGGCGGGAGCTTTTCTTAATTCTTAATAAAAATTAATAATATAAAATTCTAAGTACGTTTTATCTAGCAGTCTTTTAAAACATTCAGTACTTAGAGCTTTTACTAAAATGCCTTCAGTTGAATTCAATAAAATAAGGATACACACACAGTCAAGGCGTGGAGGGCTGCAAGGTAGACTTACCCCAAGAGAGGCCTGAGGGCGGGAGCTTATCTTAATTCTTAATAAAAATTAATAATATAAAATTCTAAGTACGTTTTATCTAGCAGTCTTTTAAAACATTCAGTACTTAGAGCTTTTACTAAAATGCCTTCAGTTGAATTCAATAAAATAAGGATGACACACACACACACAGACCCACACACCCAAACAAAACAAAACAAAACAAAAACAAAAAAAATCATAAAACAGTTTTAAGGACAAAATGAGCATAAAAGATTTTTCTTCCCTACCTAAAAGGCCAGAATTCTTGAATCTGAGTCTATAGGTCTAGGATATGTGTTTCCTGGCATAGTTATTTCCTCTGCTGTTCGGCAGCCAAACATCACAACCAGCATCTGCCAGAAGGAAGCCCAGGCTGTTCTTGGAAAGACTGTGAAACAAAATAGAAACCAATAGAATCAACCCATACTGAAAAAATACAACTGGCTTTCGGGCTGAAAAGAAAACAGAAAGTTTTGTTTATTATTGGATTTTAGGAACACAAAATACTAGGGCTCTTTATGGTTTCTTATACATGTGAATCATTGTAATTTTCTTGTATTTTCATCTTTCATTACCCTCTCTTTGATCTCTACTTGCCTCCTGGGAAAAGGTCCATAACAATTTTAGTCAACATATTATAGCTGTAATCCCAAAAGGAAGTGTTACATGTCATTACCCTTGTAATATATATCCGTAAATATCATTCCATATCCTTCAGGGTGAAATAATCGTCACATCAATAAAGTACCATTATTCTTCCTTCTCCTCCTTGAGTAAACATAAATTTCCTTACTGGATGTTTTTAATTTCTAAAATTTTCAGGTTTTTTTTTCTAATAAAAAGTTCAGGACTGGGGGCTGGAGAGATGGATCAGTGGTTAAGAGCACTGGCTTTTCTTGCAAAGGACCTGGGTTTGAATCCCAGCACCCACATGGTGGCTAACAACCGTCTGTAACTCTGGTTCCAGGGGATCTGGAATGCCCTTTTTTGACTTCTGTGGTCACTGCATGACACGGGTACACTTACATACATGCAGGTATAACACTCACACTCATAATTTTTTTTTTTAAAAAGGTCAACATTATGAAAAGAAAAAAAACATTATATAAGATATTGAACAAATAACTACAGCAACAATAAAACCATGACCATGAATGCCACCTGTGTCACCTAAGGGTCTAGACACATAGTCAGAATGAGCCAGAATCAGGTCTTATCAGAAAAGGCAACAATGAATTCTCACAGCAGAGTCACACATCTAAAGCATTGCACAGAGTCAGTGTGCTTGAAGGGTCTGGGCCTATACTTGGAGGCATTGAACTCCTACCCAGTGGAAAACACTAAATTCATGAGCCAGCTGGTAGTTGTACTTTTAATTATATTTACCAACATATGCCATATATCACTCTTGGCTTTGTATGTGGAAGTCAGGGAGCTGTGAGTGCTCCCTACAACAAGTCATTGAAGGATGGTTTTTTCAGTGAATACATTTCACTCCAGGTATGTTTTTCTCATTCTAATCTTACCTGAATTTCTGGGTTCATTCTTCCCATGTGGAATTCAGTAAACTGGGAGGATATAACCATCTTTAGTCTCAACCTCATGCACTTCATACTGATAACCCCAGAAGGAAGCAATCTCAGTCTAAATGGAGGAGAGAAAGAACATTGACTTTCATTAGTTTGTTCATTTGGTCAGTAGAATCCTTCTGGAATGGTGAAGCATGAATTGTGTAAAGACAACACTCAGGCTATAATAAATATGATAATTCAGAAAGGATTAATGAAACTAATAGTGACAAAATCTTTGAAAGATTGTTTATTAATGATGATAATAACACGACATTCATAGTGGCTTCAGGATTGCTGGGTTTATAATTCAATAAACATAATATATTTCCAAATACATGGACAAGCACACTGATCTTAGTAGCCACCACATTTTTACCTGCTGGGAAATGGTTATCAGCATGTAGTATATGCCACAGTATAAAAGTCAGGTGATTGACTACCATCCTCAGGCCTCTTGGGGTAAGTCTAGAGCGCAACTCTCCCCGCCGGGACTCCCTAAGCCACATTCACCCTTCCATCCCCCCCCCCACCCCGCTGTTCTATACTCCTAGTTTGGGCACTGCACCATTCCTAGTCTTGGGGCCCCAGACACCTGGGGAAATAATATTGTTTCCTGATCCTTTTCACCCAGACCAACTTAGTGCCTTCCTTGGGCTCCAAGAGCACTGCGTCTGGACCTGGCACCACCCTCACTTCTCTCTGCTTCCCGGGACCTGCACCACCCTCTAACTCTCCTAACCTGCTCTCCTATCCTCAGGCCACTTGGGCCAAGTCTATCGCAGAGCCCTCCGCACCTTGACTCCCCCAACCTCATTCTCCCTTCCATCTCCCCCGCTGTTCTCTACTCCTAGTGTGGGCCCTGCGCCATTCCTAGTCTTGGGTCCCAAGACACCTGGGGAACCAATACTGCTTCCTGATCCTGAAGAATTATATATAACAGAGAATCAAAATCCTCTTTATGCCCCTTCTTGACTCCTTCCTCTACAAACAAACTTTGTAAATTATACCCAATGTGGTGGTCTTTTCCATGGACAAACAGACATACAGTCCTTATTATTTTTTTTTTGAGATGGGATCTCATCTTGTATCCCTGGCTGGTGTTGGTCTCACAGAAATATATTTGCCCTCTGCCTCCCAAGTGCTAGGACTAAAGGCATACAGCACCACACCTGCCTATATATGTACTTTTATTATACACGTAAAACTTAACAGAAATTATATCACAGCATATTGATCTTGCAATTTTCTCCATGTCATGGTTGTAAAAGTGACTCAAGGTGATACACTTCGGAGGTGGAGCCTCTGGACAACAGGGAAGTTCTTGTCCAGTGTGGGACAGAATGGAATGGAGCGAGAGCTCATCACCATATTTGGAACTGGGTACAATTTAAAATCTACCAAGTGTTTATTTTT
>NW_008342032.1:959810-963644 GCF_000622305.1 Nannospalax galili | reverse complement strand
TGACTAGATTTACCAGAAGGGCAGATGGGGGGAATAGATGGGGGTCCTGACAGCACAGTGGACAGTGGCAGGGATGGGAGAGGATGGAGGCTCTAGTGGGGGAGGAAGGCTGTCTATCTGACGAGTTTATATTCATACTCAGATGCCAAGGAACTCAGAAAGTAAGCGACTGTGACCAGTAATAGTCATATGTATAGAGATTAGAAATGCATGTGAAAACGTCTCAATGTCAATTGCCTTAAAATGAATTTTTCTGTTTGAAACTGTGTATTTTAATAACGAAGTGGAGATCTTTTTTAAACATTAAAAACTCATTTAATTTTATGTCTTATAGAGTTTATAATGAGTAAAAGATTGTACAAACATAATAATTCATCTGTAAACCTAAAAATATACCCCCAATTTTGAAAGAGATGTACCCTAGCTCAGAAAAATGATATTGAATAGGTTAATGCTGTTGTAATGAAATGCTTTTAAGTAAAAAAAAAAAGTCAGGTGATTGGATGCACATTATTTCCATCTGTCACCTTCCATAGCTGAAATTTGGTCATGTCCTCTAAAAAGAAACTTAGAAATACTCATATACTATTTAAGAACAGCTTAGATGAAATTAAAAGCAATTGGCTTTACTATTCATAAATCACCTATCTCTTCCCTAGCACTTCATAAAATTTAAATTAATTAATCTTATCTCACTGTGAAATGTCATTGAAAATTGTTTGGAACATGCCCTAATTGGTCAAGATTAGTATTTTGCTTCTCTAATAAAACTATTGGATCAGTTGATATAAAGCCCTTTGCAATTTCACCACAACAGAGTAATGCTATAGGAATAGGAAGGAAGATATCATGGGGCATGAGAGAGAGCAAAACCTGTGGGCTCTGGGGGTCTTATGTCATCACAGCTGCCAAGGATACCTATTAACATCACAAATAATTCACTAATGTTTTCAGAATTTCTAATAACCGTATTTTAAAGAATGCAGAAATACAGTTGATAAAAATTTTGCATATTTTGCAATTCTCTGGGCCATTTTCTATGGAAGTTCTGATTAAAGTTTCATTTTATAAACAATGATGTGAAAATCATCAACTTTCTATTCAAAGTATTAACTTAATCATGTAAGAGGAGCCCAGCCAGTGTGCCCTGCTGTTAGATATACAGACTGTGCCATGCTCTATTCTGATGTTTTCTTTCTAAATACTTAATATCAAAACATAATGAAGAAAAGAAGATACAAATTCATTTTCTTTACAATAGAATCATGGTAGCATATTTAAGAAGAAACTCATATTTAATCTACTAGGGATGGAGAAATAGCTCAGAGGTTAAGAGCAGATACTACTCTTGTAGAGGACCTGAATTTGATCCCCAGCACCCATATAAGGCAGCTCACAACTGCCTTTAACTTATATCCAGGGTCTCTGCTACCACCTTTGGCTTCCATATGCAATTGTACTGATGTGCACATACCACCACACAGACATACATGCATACACATAACCAAAAATAATCTTTTTAACCTTAAAAAAAGAACAAAACTACTAATCATGGGTTTAGGAAAAAGTGAAGTAGAAGCCAAAGGCATAGAAAAAATATTTGGTAAAATGACAAAACAAAATTTCCCAAATATAAGGAGATGGCCATACAGATACAGAAGACATTTAGCACATCAAACAGATATGAGCAGAAAAGAACCTTCTAACACAGTAATATGGTTAAAACGCAAATGATTTTTAGATAGATAGAATAAACCTTATGTTTGCAAATGATGAAGAAATTGAGTTCATTATATGTATAAAACACAAGCCATTTGCCCATTGTACTACACAAAGTTAATGATAGCTTTAACCTGGATATAAATGTCTTATGCTTGAAAGAAATATATCAACACATAACCACTCTATTTGTGGAAGTAGAAAAGAATGAAAGACACTTGAAAAGAAAGAGATAAAATAATAAAAATGAAGATAAATGAAAATGAAAGGGGAAAGGTGCCAAGAAAGAGAGGAGGTAGAGGAGAAAAGGGAAGTATTCATTTCAAGGTAAAGCTGTGTCTAATATGAATGAATTCAATATATTGCTTATTCCAAGCAGCATGCTGATGGATGGAACATTGTTTCATCTGATACCATCCTGACTAACCCACATTGCTCTTCAACAACAGTGTTGTTCTATCTAAAAATCATTTGAGATCATTCCTACATGTTTTAAAATATTATATATAAGATTTTGATTTGGTATAACACAATTACAACACCTAAAATCATATCTTTCTTATATAAATTTGTCATTTAAGAGAAATGCTATGCTTATATCTATTCACATAGTGCTACGATGATGGAAAATTTAACCACAAAATATTAAATGAGGTCCAAATGGCATTGCTTTTAGTGAAATGGAGGAGCAGGCCTATAGAGCTAAAAGGTCAGCTATTGTAATGATTCATCTTGTGAAATAAAAATTAAAAGGATTTCAGCTAATATTTGAATCATGATGTCTGGCCATTTCTGCTGCTTCTATACACATGGGGAAGTTTCTGGTCTTGGCTGGCTATGATTTGAAGACAATGAGTGTGGGCTTAGTATCTTCTTGGTAAGTGACTTTTGCTTCATCTTCTACATTTAAATATATTGAATGGAGAGAAGATTTCCATCAGCAAGTTTTCCATAAAATTCTTGTTTCTACAGTGGTATTGATTCTTCTTTCTCTCCCCTGTTGTTCAGTGCAACCCCTTTATGGAAGATTAAACTTGTAGCTACCTCCTTTGGAAAATCAAGAATGTGCAATTCTCTATTAGTAAGCTGCTAGTAACTCTGTATTTGAAAATTTTCTTACACACGGCAAACTATTGTATTTCATAGTATATTATTAAAAAATATGCCCTTCCCCATGGAAAATGCCTTTTAAAATCTACTTTCAAAATGGAAATTTGTAATTAACATTATTATCAGCACATTTTACTTGATATTTCATGTAGATTGTTCACAAATGTTCAGCTCATTTTGCTTAACCTTAAACTATCCTCATGTACTGTAAACATCAGTTTGGAATGGTATATTCTGTTCCTATATTCATTTGGATATCATTTTTACAAAAATCAGTTCAACTTTGATCCCATCAATTTAGATTTTATACCAAAAAGTAAGAAGTATAACAGAATGGAATTTGACTGGCAACATTATCCTTTATTGCATTGTCTTAAGCTACATTCACTTTAATGAAAATGGCCAAAACATGTCTTCTTTCCTAGAAGAATGTAAATTGAAATAGCAATGAGATCTCCATTACATCCCCAGTAATTTCTGTTTATATCTAAGCAGTGAAAGAATCTGTTGGACAGTAAGCAATGCTATGCTGCATGCTCATGAGAACTGTCTGGTAAAGATTTATATGCTACAAACTTGGGTCTCCAGAGTTGTAATGCTGAGATGGCGGAGCCTTAAAGAGGTAAGGTCTCATGGAAGGTAGGAAGCTCTACTGTCATGAAGAGATTAATGTGGTCTTACAGAAGTGGGTCGATCTGTTTGGAGATTGGTTATTGTGAAAGGAGGCTGTCATAAAACACGAAAAGGAGCTTGGCTTCTCCCCATCTCTTCCTTCCTGTCTCTCTACTGCTCTCTTGAGCTTAGATACCACCACTGTGAGGCCATCTATCATGAGGCCCTCACCAGAGATGGGGAAATATTTTTGCCTTGTTCTTAAATCTCCAAAATTATGAACCAAATAATTCATAACTCATATTTCTTTATGACACATCCAAACTCAGTCATTTAATTGCAGCAGCAAAAATGCACCAGATTTTACCAGAAATGTAAAAAAGAAATAATTTC
>NW_008342032.1:958254-959778 GCF_000622305.1 Nannospalax galili | reverse complement strand
AAATGAGTATAACATTTGTATCACATGATGACTATAATATATAATTTTTCTAACATTCACTTATTTTAAAATTTATTTATTAATTATATTTATGTGTATGAGTGTGTTGCCTACAATGAGGTGCACTCATGTGTACCATGCCCACAGAGGCCAGAAGAGGGTATCAGAGCTTCTGGATCTGAAGTTATTGAAAGTTGTTAACTACCATGTAGGTGCCAGGAACCAAACCTGGCCCTCTGCAAGAGTCACCAGTGCTCTTAACTGCTGGGTGATCTCTCCAGCCATAGCATTTGTTTTTGTTTTTGATTTTTGAGACAGGGTATCCCTATAACCCCAGCTAGCCTGATACTCACTATGTAGCCCAGGCTGGCCTTGAACTCACAGAGATTCACCTCCCTCTGCTTCCCAAGTGCTGGGATTAAAGGCGTGCACCATCAAGCCCAGCCACAGCATTTAATTTTATAATTAAATCCTCTACCATATGTGTTTGCCCCTGCTTGTGTCAACAGCTAACTTCTTGCTTTATTCTTCTTGCTCCTCAAGTTTCTGGCATCAATACGTTTTCATCATGTTATATAAATATGGCAAGTTTGTAACGACAGTGCAAAATTTGAACAGATGCTTGCTTTCACTTGGATCATCATTCCCTGTAAATTGTCTTATTTCCTATACTACTGGAGTCTCATTCATTTTTATACCTGTGTGTATGAAAAAAGAGCATGCTCCGTGCTTTTTCATCTAGTAGTTTCGGGGTATTAGGTCTTATGTTGAGGTCCTTCACCTTTCTTTTTGTGCACAGTGAAAGATAATTATCTATTTTCATTTTTTAAAACTTTTTATTTTACTTTTTTATTTTTATTTTATGTGTATAACTATATTGCCTGCATGTAGGTAAGTTTACCCATGTCACGGAATGCCCGCAGAGGACAGAAGAGGCTGTCAGATCCGCAGGAACTGGAGTTGACAGTTGTTAGCTACCATGTGGGTGATGGGATTCAAAACTGGGTTTTCTGCAAGAACAACCAGTGTTCTTAATCGCTGAACCATCTCTCCAGCCCTTATTTTCATTTTTTTACAATTGAAATTCAGTTGTCCAAGTTGTTGAAGACGCTTTGCCATTGTGTAGTTCTGACATTTAAAAAAATCTGGTAACTATAGTTGTATGAATTTATATCTTAGTCCTCAATTCTATTCCATTAATTTAGGTGTCTTTGTGCCAGTACCATGCTATTTTTTAAAACTATTTATTTAATAACCATATAATTAGCAGAAGCATTTCATTACAACAGCATTGACATATTCAACAACAATTTCCAGAGCTAAGATGCATCTCTTTCAAAATTGACTGTAAATTTTTAGGTTTACAGTTGAATTATTACAGTTATACAATATTGTACTCAGTATAAACCCTATAAGACATAAAATTAAATGAGGTTTTAAACTTTAAAAAAGATCTTCATTTCATTATTAAAATACACAGTTTCATACAGAAAAATTCATTTTTAATACAACGACACTAAGATG
>NW_008342032.1:954412-957286 GCF_000622305.1 Nannospalax galili | reverse complement strand
GTATGTCTGTTAAACATCCAAGAAGGTTAGTTGCACCATTCTGGCATTTTTAATTACTGTGTGTCATGCAGATAAATCTTGGGGTAATGACCAGTCGGTCTCAAATAAACCTTATCTAGAGCTATATTTCTCAATCTGGTATGTATAATTTGTCAGTAGATTGTAGGAATAATATGGTTCCCTCTGTTTTTTGTTACTAGCTAGGCATTGTTTTTCTCTTGTACTGTCTTCCCCCTCTATCATGGTTGTCCCACTTAAGGTGCCCCCACTTCCCCCCTTTCTTCCTTACTAATACCCTTGCTCCTATGATCCTAGCTCTATTGAGCTTCTTCTTTCTCCTTATCCCCTAGGTTCCTTGTATACCCTTCTCTCCCCACTCCCTTAAACTAACCCAATTTTTATCCATATCTCCCGTTTTAAGGGCCTGTTTCCTACTGTTCTTCTCTTTTAGGTTATTTCTTTCCTTTACCTCCCTGTTTCCTTTCCATTATCCTTGTCCCTGTAGTTATGTCTGGTTGTATACTTATTTATCAGAGTCTGGTTCTAAAATCCACATATGAGGAGAACATACATCTATTTTTTTTTTCTGATCATTTGTTACTTCACTTAGTATAACAGTTTCTAGTTCCATCCATTTTCCTGCAAATTTCATGATTTCATCTTTCTTTACTGCTGAGTAAAACTCCATCGCATAAATGAACCACATTTTCATTATCTACTCATCAACTGAGGGACACTTAGGTTGCTTCCATCTCTTAGCTATTGTGAAAAGAGCAGCAACAAACACGGATGTACAAGTGTCTCTGCAATAGGATGCATTCTTTGGGTATATGCCAGGGAGTGGTATAACTGGGTCGAATGGTAGGTTCATTTATAGTTTTTTAAGAGTTCTCCACACTGCTTTCCATAGGGATTGAAAATTTTTCAGCCACCACAGCAGTGGATGAGTGTTCCCCTTTCCCAACATTTGGTATCATTTGTTCTCTTGATCTTTGCCAGTCTGACTGGGTATGGAAAAAAATCTTAAAGTTTTAATTTGTTTTAATTTGCATTCCCTGATTATTAGTGATGCTGAACATCTTTTAAGATGTTTCATAGCCATCTTTACTTCTTCTTTTGAGGAATCTATGTTCAGCTCCTTAGCCCATCTTTTATTTGGGTTGCTTCTTGTCTTGGTTCTCTGTTTTTGGAGTTCGTTATATATTCTGGTTATTAAACCTCTGTCGGGTGTGTCGCTGGTGAAGATTTTCTCCCATTCTGTGGGTTTTCTCTTTGCTTCTGTTTCCTTGGTTGTCTCCTTTGAGGTACAGAAGCTTTTTAGTTTAATGAGGTCCCATTCGTTAATTCTTGCCATTGTTTCCTGAGCAATTGATGTCCGGTTTAGAAAATCCTTTCCTATGCCTATATCTTGTAGGTTTTTCCCAATGTTTTCTTCTAATAGTTTCAGAGTTTCAGGCTTTACATTGAGGTCTTCGAGCCCTTTGCAATTGACTTTTGTGGAGGGTGAAAGATAGGGGTTTAGTTTTATTCTTCTAAAGGTGCAGATCCAATTTTGCCAGCATCATTTGCTGAACATGCTGACTTTCCTACAGTGAATATTCTTGGCCCCTTTGTCAAATATCAGGTGGTTGAAAATGCATTTACTCATATTTGGGTCTTCAATTTTGTTCCATTGATCTATGGGTCTATTTTTGTGACAGTACCATGTTGTTTTTATGACTATAGCTCTGTTATACAGCTTAAAATCTGGTATAGTAATCCCCCTGGCATTGCTCTTAGTACTTAGGGTTGCTTTGGCTATCCGAGGTCTTTTGTGCTTCCATATGAATCTTAGGATTTTTTTTTCCAATTTTTTGAAAAAAATGTCATGGGCATTTTGACTGGCATTGCATTGACTCTATAAATGACTTTTGGTAGGATGGTCATTTTCACAATATTAATTCTTCCAATCCATGAGCATGGGAGGTCCTTCTATCTTCTGATGTCTTCCTCAATCTCTTTCTTTAAAGATTTAAAATTTTCATTCTAGAGCTCTTTAATGTCTTTGGTAACATTTATTCCAAAATATTTTATGTTTTTTTTGAAGCTATTGTGAAGGGCAGTATTTCCATGTGCTCTTTCTCTGATTGCTTGTTATTGGTATATAGAAAGACTATAGACTTTTGTAGGTTAATTTTGTAACCTGCCACTTTACTGAAAGTGTTAATAATTTCTAGGAGTTTTGGGGTGGAATTTTTGGTGTCTTTTAGGTATAATATCATATCATCTGCAAAAAGTGATAATTTGATCTATTCTTTTCCAATTATCACTCCTTTAATTTCCTTCTATTATTGCTCTTGCAAGAGTTTCAAGCACTTTGTTAAAGAGAAGTGGGGCTAGTGTACAGCCTTGTCTGGTTTCTGATTTCAATGGGAATGCTTCCAATTTTTCTGCATTTAGAATGATGGTGGCTGTGGGTTTGTAATATATGGCTTTAATTATGTTGAGGTATGTTCCCTCCAGTCCAGTTCCCTCTAAGACTTTGGACATAAATGAATTTTGAATTTTGTCAAAGGCCTTCTCTCCATCTATTGAGATGACCATGTGGTTCTTGTCTTTGAGCCCATTTATATGATTTATGATGTTTATTGACTTACATATATCCTTGCATCTCTGGGATAAAGCCTACTTGATCATGGTGAATGATCTTTCTGATGTTTATCTGTATGTGGTTTGCAAGTATTTTGTTGAGAATTTTTGCATCTATGTTCATTAAGGATATGGATCTATAGATTTCTTTTTTGCTTGTATCTTTACTTGGCTTTGGTATTAGAGTGATGCTGGCTTTGTAGAATGAATTTGGATGTTCTCCTTCCTTTTCCATCATTTAAAATA
>NW_008342032.1:949960-953241 GCF_000622305.1 Nannospalax galili | reverse complement strand
CCTGTTGACCTATCTAATGGAGACAGTGGGGTATTGAAGTCCCCTAGTATTCATTTCCTATCACTAACATTTTCAGGCATGATAGTAAAGCAATTGGCATGAAGCGATGTACACGTAACACAGTTAATATCTAAAGTCTATCCTCTGAGGAAGGAAACTGCTTAGAAGTGTTGTGTTTTAAAAGAGCCTCATGTCTTTCAGCTTTGGCTATTTTGTAATAAATACCACACCTTCTTGAAAACCTACTGGGGTAAGAAGGGGGTCTCCGAATTTGCCTTTAGTTCTTTTAGCTTCTGTTGAATGTTGAGTGACGTACAAGGCACACCTCTAAATGTTCTGTACAACATCTTTATTGATGTACAAAATAGCCTGTTCACCATTCAAAAACGGAATCTGCATAGTAATATTTCTCTTATCCCCTTTAGCTCTTTTAGCAGCTGTTGAATGTTGAGTGACGTACAAGGCACACCTCTAAGTGTTCTGTACAGCATCTTTATTGATGTACAAAATAGCCTGTTCACCATTCAAAAACGGAATCTGCATAGTAGTATTTCTCTTATCCTATTTACAGAAGTTTGTTTTGTTTTAGTGCAAAAACACAAATGTGTGTCCCAGCCCACCCCTCTAGCACATGGTTCGGTTCTGTCTCATGTTGGTTGGGGCTGTTTGGCTATATTTTGGGCCTCCAGCCATTAATAAATTGCATTATTTTCTTCACTTGTAGTTTGCTTAATTTGAATCCTCTGAGAGGATCTCTTCTGTTAATTGAACATGCAAATTCCCATCAATCTTTACAGTGACAAAGAATGCTATTATGTCTTCAGACAAACCAATGGACCGAAGACTAGGCACCTCTTCTACAGAGAGTCCTGACAGGTCAGAGGGTGGCTGCCAAGGGGACCCATCACCACAGGACCTGGGGGCCGACTGGAGGTGGAGCAGAGATGAAAACGAGTGGGAGGCAGGGATGCCCTGCATGCCCTTTTTGACCTCGGAGAGGTCCAGTGACCCTGACGTGGGGTCCTCCTCAGCACCATCGATTTTCAGGGGCAAAGGAGATGTTTCAGGGGTGATTTTCTGTTCCACTGGCTTTGGGGCCCTGGGGGATAAGGCAGGGCAGGAGACACTCTGCTTGGTCATGCCAGCTGCAAGCACACTGTCCTCGGAGCTCTCCATAGAGTAGCTGGCCAACTTGGGGCAAGTGGACTCGCTGCTGCTGAACTCGGCAGTGCAGGTGCCAGGTGGGCTGCCCAGGAGCTCGCAGCCAGCAAAATCAAAAGGGGCGGGGGCAGTCTCTCTTTGGCGTCCCGGGGGTCTTCTGTCGGGGTAGCTGTAGCTCCTGCTTGGATCCAGCAGAAAGTCACTCCTGGTCTGGCTCTCCGATGCCCCAGAATAATAGTTGGGCCAGGAGAACCTGGCGGACAGCACTTGGCAGAAGGACTTCCGAATGGGGACTTGGGGTCCGCAGAGTCACTTTTCACTTGGCTGCAGGGGTAGCAGGAAACAGGAGCGCTATCAGGAGGACTTGGGTCACTTTTGGTAACAATGTTGTACAGCCCTGAAGACTAATAGGACAAGGTGGGTCTGAGAGAGCGGGTCTGGGGCCGCTCTGGCTTGACTGTGCGAGGGGAGGGACTGTGGACAAAGGCTTCGCGCTTAGGGGTGGAACAGGTGGGGAGTTAGGAGCCGGCATTCTTCCCTGACCGCTTCAGATTTGGGAGGCACTGGAGGTGGAGGTAGGGCAATGTCTGAGGACTTCATTGTGGCTCCCAGATTCCCAGGGACAGGAAGAGGAGAAGTTGTACAATTGGATCGGATGGAGCCTCTCAATGGCTCACACCTGCTCTTCTCACTCAGCAAGCGAGTGAGAGGCTGAGGGCTGGACTTGCCCTCCTCCAGCCACAGTTCCTCGTATGGGACTTCCCTGGGATGCCTGATTCTTCATTAGCTTCTGGGAAAAGGTAGTCGCTCCCACTGTCACCGGAGTCCTGATAGGGAAGGATGTCATGAGGAAAAGGGCCCACTCTCCCGCCAGGTCTCTGCAGCCCTGGAGATTCACTTCGCTGTTGCCATGGAGATTATTGCAGTACACACAGACTGAGAAACGGTGGAAAGACTGGGTCAGCTCATCGCGGGCATAGCTGAGGGAATTGGGTACGTGATTGTGGCCAGAGCATCGGCCCTTCTTGGGGCTCTTACAGTCATCATTTTAGTCCGTTTTCATGTCATGGACAGCCGGTGAATACTCGTCAATGTCAAACTGCTCTTGGCAGATAACAAGCCAGTGATGGACCAGGGTTTTCGGGCCATCAGTCTACTTCACCAGGTGTTCTGGAAGGCTGAACTTGGGGACGGTTAGGTGCAAAGGGAAGTGCCTGGGGAGGATCTTGTTGTTCCGCAGCACACAGCAAACCACCACCATCTTAGTCTGGATGTTCACCAACTTGTAGGGGTGCCCCTCTCTAATGAAATGGAGGTCTTAGGGGTTTCTGGGTGGGAGACTGGGCACTGTCACATTTACAGGGAGCCTGGTTTTCTCCACGATGTTGCGGATGGTGTGCTCGCCCTCCTGCATCTGAAGTTCCGGGGGGCTTCGGGTGCTAAATCTGCCCTTGCACTGGAAGGGAAGGCTGATGCTTTCATTGGTCCGGTGATTCATGCAAACGAAGCATGGCATCTTGCCTTTCCCCAGCTTGCTGATGGAGTTGAGTTTCCCAATCTTTTTGAAGGTGGTGTTGAGTCGTGACTTCTCCTTGAAGGTCTTTGCATAAAGAATTTCTGCCTGTCCCATCAGGGTGAGCTCATCCCCAGTACACAGGGTGATGTAAACCTCTGTATCTTCATTGCATTCACCTGACGCAACCTTCACGTTGAATGCTATTTCCTTCATGTCCTACACGCGCTCAGGAAACGCTTTCGTCACCTCCTCCACGCTGTTGAAATACTGCACTGGCTCCTTTATATCTCGGTCTTGTTCCAGCAGCTTGAATTGTCGGAATCTCTATCTTTGGCCCGATGACAGTGGCCTTTCTCCAGGCTATGGGCAGTAATGGTGGTTCACTGACGGCAGGAATGGATCAGAAGGTAGCCATTTTCCCGCAGCCCTTCCACGCATTCCCCGCTGTCCAGCCGCGAGATCTGCGGCAGCCGGTAGGAGCTGCCCAGCAGGACCAGAGGCACGGCGGCGGAGCTCCGCTTCACATCCTTGAGGCTGCAGCCCAGCGCGGGCGCCGGGTCCATCTTCCCCGCCTCCTCCGCCCGCGTCCAGCGCCGGCCACTGC
>NW_008342032.1:944681-949864 GCF_000622305.1 Nannospalax galili | reverse complement strand
GGGGCGCCCCCGGCTTCAGCTGCCGCACCGCGCCATGACTGAGGCGCCCCGCGCACCCTCAAGCCCCGAGAGCACTGCGGGCCGCGGGGGTGGCTGAGACAACTCCCGCTCCGCCTCCGCCTCCCCTGGCCGGGACTCTGCAGCTCCGTGGGCCGGCCGCCCGCCTCCTCCTCCGCCCCTCCTTTGCCTCTGCCTGGAGCACAGCGGGAGGAGGAGCCGCGGGTCTGAGGAATGCCATAGCGGCGTTCCTGGCACTGACTCTACCGTGCTATTTTTATTACTATAGTTCCATAGAATAATTTGAAATCAGGTATGGTAATGCCACCCAAGTATTCTTTATGTCCAGGATTGTTTAAAGCTTTCATAGCTTTTTTGTGTTTCCATTTAAATTACTGGACTGCTTTTTTATGTTGTGAAGAATGGTGTTGGTGCTGGAATCTTCATGGGGCTGCATTGAATCTTTAGATTTTAGCAGGATGTTTTTGGTGTGATGCTCATTTTCACAGTACCACTTCTTCCAATCTATGAGGATGGGACGTCTTTTCCTCTTCTAGTGTCTTTCTCAATTTCTTTTTCAGGGTATTAAAATTTTCATTGGAAAGATCTTTTGTTCCCTCAGGTGTTTATCTCAGGTGTTTGTGTGTGTGTGTGTGTGTGTGTGTGTGTGTGTGTGTGTGTGTGTGTGCGTGTGTGTGTGTGTGTGGAGGAGGGTGAATGGGATTATTTCCCCAATGTTTTCTTCGGTTATTGGTATTTAGAAAGGCTATTGATTTTCATGTATTATGTGTCCTGACACTTTGCTTCGGCTGTTTACTAGCTTTAAGGTTTTTTTAGTGGCGTCTTTAGGGTATCTATATAAAGAATCATATCATCTGCAAACAGGGATGCTCTGACTTCCTTTTTCCTATCTGTATTCCTCTTATTTCATTCTCTTGTCTTACTGCTCTAGCTGAGGCTTATTATTGTTCTATCAAGCACTATATTGAATAAGAGTGGAGAGACTGGGCATTCTTGTCCGTTTCCTGATCTAGTGTGAACTCCTGGAGTGTTTCCATTTAGCATGACAGTAGTTATAGTTTGTTATATATTGTCCTTATTATTCTAAGGTAAGATCCCTCCAGCTCTAGACTCTCCATGACTTTTATCATGAAAGGATGCTGGATTTTGTCAAAGGGATTTTCATGTTTCTTAAGATGATCACATGATTTATGTATTTTAGTTTATTTATATAATGGGTGACATTTATTTACATATGTTGAACAATCTTTGCATCTCTAGAATGAAACCAATTTGGTTGTAATGAATGATTTTTTTTGTTATGAGCCTGAATTTAGGTTGCCAGCATTTTATTTATATATTTTTTTCCATCTATATTTATCAGGGAGACCATAGATGGGTCTATAAATGTCTATCTTTTTGTCTTTAGCTCAGTTTGAAAGCATGGTCATACTGGTGTTATAATATGAGCTTGAGAACTTTGTTTTTTATTTCATGGAATAATTTCAGTAGCATTGGCATTAATTCTGGCAGGTTTCTGGAATAAATTCATCTGGTACTGAACTTTTTTAATTGAGAGACTTTTTATTACTGCTCCAATCTCATTGCTGGCTATGTGTAGTAATGACTTTTACAATATGGATGTACTCTGGAAAAATGACCATTACCTAACCTTGCAACATATGATAAAAAAGCCCACTGAGCCTTGTGTTCCTGTTCTGATCTGGACATCTGACCTTGATTCCTCATGACCCTTCCTTGCCCTTGACCAAAAATAATATAATGCATTTGTAAGCACAGTTTCCATATCAAGGCGTGGCAAGCAGTGCTTATCTCATTGTGAACAATCAGAGAAATTATTTGCAGTTGTGTGTGTGATATTCTAGGTATAAGGATCAAAGAGCGTAACTCTTCTCTGATAAGACAGTTCTGCTTTACTTCCCCATTTTATGCTGGGGGTACTGTTCCAGTGAAAGAAACAGTGGCCCTTGTTGTGGGGCAGAGTTCCAAGAGAAATCTGAAGGATCAGCTCGTAGCAGTTCAGGTCTGCTCTTGGCCTTAGGATGGATGCCGAGAGTTAGTTGTCTTTTCTAAATCAACTCTATAATGTGGCGTGATGTAACATCTGGCTAAATTATTTATTTCATCCTGGTTTAATTTTGGTATGTTGTATTCATCTATGAATCTGTCCATTTCTTTAAAGTTGTACAATTTTGTAGGATAGAGGTTTTAAAGTATGTCCTTTTGATTTTCTGAATTTCATTGGCATCTGTTGTAATATCTGCCTTTATGTTTCTACTGTATTAATTTGGTTCTTCTCTCTCTTTTAATTAATTTGACTAAAGATTTGTCAGTCTTGTTTATCACCCTTTCACTGTTTCTTTGTGTTTTTGTTTTATTGTAGCTTTTTTTCCCCATTAATAGCAACCCTGATGTTGTTTTGCTTTCCCCCTCATTGTTTTGGAGTTTGGTTTGTACTTGTATTTCTAAGACTTAAGGTACACTATTAAATTATTAGTTTGAAATCTCTCTAATAGTTTCATGTAAGCGTTTAGTGCTATAAATGTTCTCAATTTTTCTAGAAAGTATCAATGACTTTCCAAGGACATTACACAAATTTACACCCCTAGTGGGAGTGTGTCTGTTGTTTTTTGTTTCTACTGGTTATGTTTATTTTTTTTTTTCTTATCTCACAATTTTCCTTTGATCTATAATATACTCTTCCCCCCTCCCTGAACATGCCCACCACCAAAAGCCCCCTTTCTAGTTTTCCAAATTCCATTCCTGCTCCAAGTTACACATACAAAGCAAAACATTTGAACCTAAGATCCACATATGACAAGGACATAGAACATGTTTGGTTTTCTGGGCTTGAGTTACCTCACTCAGCATACTGTTTTCCAGTTCCAACTGCATATATGTACAACTATATTATCCATTCATCTGTTGATGGAAATCTAGCTTTATTGAATACCCTAGATCTTGTGAGCAGGGTATTAATGAACTTGGACATGCAAGTGTCACTATAGTAGGATACAAGGTCTGTTGTTACTATGCCCAGGAGTGGTACAGCTAGGGCACAAGTCAGTTCTATTTCTAGTTTTTTGAGAATCCTCCAGGCTAATTTTCAAAGTGGCAGCACTAGGTTTTACCCCCACCAACAGCCTCTAAAAGGATGCCTTTCTGCATATCTATATCAGCGTTAGTTGCCATTGTAACTGGGGTCCTAAAGTAGTTTTAATTTAATTTGTATTTACCAGATGATTAAGAATGCTGAGCATTTTTAAAGGTGTTTCCTAGCCATTTGCATTTCATTGTTTGAGGATTTTTGTTCAGTTCCATAGGCCTTTTTTTTTTTTTTTTTTTTTTTGGTTTTTTTGAGTCAGGGTCTCCCTGTAGCCCCAGCTCTCCTGGAACTTACTATGTAGACCAGGTTGGCCTTGAACTCACAGAGATCCGCCTGCCTCTGTCTCCCAAGTGCTGGGATTAAAGGTGTGCACCACTACGCCCAGCCCATAGCCTATTTTTAATTGACTTGTTTATTTTCTTAATTAATGTTTATTGTATATTCTAGATAACAATTATTTGTCAGATGAACAACTGACATAGATCTCTCTCATTTAGTGTGCAGCCTATTGATTTGACTCACAGTTTACAGTTTCCTTTGCTGTACAGAAGCTTTCTATTTTCATAAGATCCTCTTTGTTTGTGTTATTTCATGTTCTACTGGAGTCTTATTCAGAAAGTTTATACCCAGGCCTACTATTGTATAAAATCTTGGAGTACACAAACTTATGACAGTTGTGTAAGAATAGAAAGGTTATTCCAGAATCTAGAGTGCAGTACCATGGAAAATAACACATATAAGAAATATGAAAGGTGGGCAGGGCCAAGGCCATTTGAAAGAATTTTAAATTATTAAGCATATCACAGAAATATTATAGCAATCATTTATTTTAAATTAAATAATAACTGTCTTACTTAAGGTCTATATAAATGTTATAATAATCTTTGTATTGTTGATGACTATTTTTAGTTTTTATATTTTTGCCATAAGAAATTACCACTTTGGGACTGGAGAGATGGCTCAGCAGTTAAGAGCATTGGCTGCAAGAGGCTGCTTTCGCAGAGGCCTTCATGTGTGTTAGATTCTCAGCACTCACATGTGGCTAACAACCATCTGTAACTCCAGTTCTAGGGGATCTGACACTGTTTTCTGACCTCCACAGGGCATTGCACAATATGGGTGCACTTACCTACACGCAGGCAAACACTCATCCACATGAAAAAAAATACATTAATTTTAAAAAAGAGAAGGACTGCTTTCTCCATTCTTAAATCAAATACCCAACTTTGGGTATTTTAGAAAGCAAAGAGGTTTAATTAGGTAATAACACTGGGGACTGGAGAGTATGTCCCTGACATCTGTTCAGCTTTACTGAGCGCTCACAATGCTTAGCAAGACAATGGCAGGAAATTGGCAGAAGAGGTTGCATGGTAGGATGGAAAGTGAGAGATGGGAAGAATCGGTTCCCAGTGTTTTGCTGTGTTAGGTTTTTCATTTCTCTCTCTCTCTCTCTCTCTCTCTCTCTCTCTCTCTCTCTCTCACACACACACACACACACACACCTGTTTAGACAGAATCCCCTCCTAACAGATCTGACCCCAGTTGTGTGAGAAAGCATTAAGTTATTCATGGCAGTGGAGCTTGGCTGACCTTATGAGTTTCCTGAGGCTCTACCTCTTACAGGATCCACCTACCATCACATCACTGCAGCTCTGGAGACCGTTTGCAACACAAGAATGTTTGGGAGGTGGGTAACAAGCACCCCAAACTAAGTAACACCTTGCTTACTGTATATGTGCCAGACTATTTTCTAGGCTTCACATGAGCAGACATTTCTGGAAAGAGAATGAACATCTCAGTTTTTCCAGATATGAGAGTTACTTTCCAAAGTCATTACTCCAGCATTTATTCCTACAGAAAATGTTGTGTGGGGCTGGAGAGATGGTTCAGAGGTTAAGAACACTGGCTGTTCTTTCAGAAGACCAGGTTCTGTTGTACCCCATCCACTGGACCCCAAAAAGACCACCGAAGACCCAACACACCAAAATGCAAAAGCAAAGGTTTATGGTTTATTCGGGCTTAAGCTCGGGCTCTCAGACCTCACCAACTCAACGGATCC
>NW_008342032.1:926365-943033 GCF_000622305.1 Nannospalax galili | reverse complement strand
ATAATATATATTATATATAATATCTATATAAAATGTGCATTATAGATTGAGCAGAATATAAAAAGAATTGCAATTTAATTTATCTTCTAGAAACCCGGTGTAATTTTTGTGGCCTTGAATGTGGCCACCTGGAAATATGAAGCTTACTGATACTAAAATATACATAATATATATTATATGCAGTTTATGTCTTCTTTAGGTAAAACATGATGTTTCATTGATCTTTAAATCTTTATTATGTAGCAAGGATATGTGTATTAGGGAACAGTAGGGGTCTGGGCACAGCCCTCAAAGGCCCAGCCTCAGCTCTTGCCTCTGACATCCATGTCCACACCTATAGTCTCAGGGTATCAGAAGTTCTCCAAATAGTGCCCACAGGATAGGGACAACACTTTTAAATACAAGGTAGACATTTCACATTCAAATCATTACAGTGTTGCTTTGCTATTCTAGAAAACACTGTCCTACTTAACCTGCACCACCTGCTCTAAAGGTCAGGATCCTGGATCATCACTTCACAGCAGGTAGAAATTAAGCTGTTGTTCAAATATGAAAGAATGCCAAAGACTGTATTAACTCATCTGTGGACTTAGATCTGCAGCTGCCTCAGTCTTTGTTTAAGGACATTCAGAGATCAAGGTACAGAAGTGAGTAGTGAGGCTTCTCTGTGATTAAGAAGTTCTGAACAAGGAACACTAGACCATCTGTTGCAGGGCAGTCTAGGAAGTCAATGACATTAGTGATTTGCTCCTGCAGGCAAATGCTGCAATGTGGGCCTTCTCCTTTCTGTTCACTAGAGACTGTCCATATTTCAAATTTGAAATAATATCTGGTTCATGGAGCGAGACACTTGTAATTTTTTTTTTTTTTGATCTTTTTGAAAGAGGGTTTCCGCATAGCCCCAGCTGGCCTGGTGGTCATTATGTAGACCAGGCTGGCCTTGAACTCACAGAGATCCGCCTGCCTCTGCCTCCCAAGTGCTGGGACTACAGGCCTGTGCCACCAGGCCCGGCTGAGATACTTGTATTTTAAGGGAGCCTCTAAGGAACCTCTAAGGTGTCTTCTACTCTTTCAGAAGGTCAAATTATTACTAAATAGCTGTCTGCCTTCAAATAATCTACCAGGCTCACGGTGATGGAGCACCTTTCCTTCAAAACTGGAAAAATCCCCTTGCAGTGGTCCAGGGCTAATTGTGTGACTGCCACTTAATTGTTCCAGAAGGGAGAAAAGGGGCCACGGGAAAATGAGGCTATTATTTTAGGCATCACAGTCTGACAGACATAGGAATTTTGTGTTTTTTTTTTTTTTATGATAACATAAATTTAAATGCTAAGTGTTTAAACATTCTAGTTAATGTTGAAGCAGAAAACAAATACACTGAGAATTTTTTTTCAATAATGTAACACATAGTTTTCAGATTTCCTGAAAATGTCAACTTAGAGGAAAACCATGGTCTATATAAGAAAAAATTTACCATATCAACATTTCTAAAGAAACTATGTTTATAGAAAATTGGGAAATGAATTCCAAACAATATGAAGTCTCAGCCCTTTGAAAACAAAGGTTAGTATATTTACAGACTGAAGAAAATAAATTTCAGGATCTATTTATAGATTGTAGGAATTAGTTTTACAATATGGACATAATCTGAACTAAAGACTTTTACCTACTCTTGTAACCAAAAAGTTGTTACTATTTATAATAGAAACAACCTCACAGAGCCAAGTGTCCGCTGTGACCTGGGTATCTGACCTTAAGCTCTCAAGACCCCTTCTTGTCCTCCATTCAAGGCAGTGTATGAATGTTTGTACATTTCAAGATACTGAAATCAATGTGCTTTATTGAGTAGGTGTGATATTCTAGGCTTAGGGAACAAGAGGCAAGATTCTCTGATAAGACAAGGGTGGGTCTTGACTTCTGTCTCCTCATTTTATGCTGGAGATAATGTTTCAGTAGAAGAATGAGCAAAGCCCTTGCTCAGAGCAGTTACTAGAGACATTTGAAGGAACAGGTGCTCAGCAGTATGGCCTTAACATGTATGCTAAGTCAGACTACTTCTTTTTTAAATATTGTTATTTATTATTTTTTAAATTTTATGTGTATGAGTGTATTGCCTAGATGTGTGTAAGTGCACCTATGTTGTACAATGGCCATGGAAGTCAGAAAAAGGCATCGGTTCCCCTGGAACTGGAGTTACAGAGAGTTGTTAGCTGCCATGTGGGAGCTGAGAATCACCCCAGGCCCTCTGCAAGAGCAGTGTGTGCTTTTAACCACTGAGCCATCTCTCCAGCCCCCACTCTGTTTCTTTATAGAAGCATAATCATAATCTGGCATAGAAACATCACAACAGATGGAATAAGACACAGGGAAAAATAAAAGGTGATATGGATAATACAAAAGATTTAAAAGATAATTCATGTTTTCTTTGGATAGGGCCAAGCAAGGTGAGGTGTAATTCTCTTGGCTACTTTTAAAAAAATGAAAATCTCAGACACATTTTCTGTATTCATTTCTCTGTTCTTAGCCATCAACCTTGCTTCCAAAACTCAGCTACTGTGAATAGTGTTTCAATAAACTTTAATGTGCGACTCATACAGGAGGAAACACGATCCCTCTTAGGGTTCTTAGTGTCATTAATAAAGTAATTTAAGAATGTACTCAAACAGGTGCTTAAATATTATTCTTTTTTAGTCTAAAAGAAAAATTTTCAGGTCAGGTAAGCTGTAAATCACAGGAACTTCCTTGAGAGGGAGAATGGAAGACACAGAGAGAAAAGCCTCATTCAGTTTAAATCCAGCATGGAAATTAGACATGTTATGAACTCACAGCCACAAGGCAGAGGGGTATGGGGCTTCAAAGAAAAAAAAATGTGAAGAAAATCAAAATATTGGGGCATCCTAGAGTGTCAAGGAAAGCATGGTTAGAAAAGAAAAAGAAGAAAACTTTGTAAAAAGAAGCACAAACACGTATAGACATATGCACATAGAAAGAGTCTCCACACATGGAAATGGGGTTTGGAAACTGAAATCTAAGCCCCTAGGAGAGCTTCTGTTATTCAAGGGTTATTAGTGGCAGAAGACTGGTCACCTTCCCTAATTTTGGACTAGTCAGCTTAAGAAAAGAAGACAGTTTTAATAGGTTCACAGCTCTAAGCAAGGATATATCCAGATCCATTTATAGTGCTCTAGGTAAGGTAACCAGAAGGACATTCATGGCAGAAGGAGCCCCCAGGACTTTATCTTACATGAATAAGTCAAAAGTCTGCCATCTTTGTTATATTTCAATGGCCCTTTCTCTATCGTCTACTTGTTAGGGAAATTTCCCAACTTCTGGTTCTTCATTCCCAGCTTTGAGAATCACCCTAACTGCTGTTGGTAATTTGAGGGTTAAAGACTGCTCTAACATCTTTATGCTAACAGAAAGAACCACAAAGCAAGGGGAAGCAGTCAGAGTACCTTTGAGGAGGGTCAATGTCCCAGATCATGATAAAAGTTAGTCAGTGGTGGACGCAGAGTGAAGGACAGCAATTTGATGACAGCCTCTCTTACTAGGGTATGTTATGTGGGTAAGGTAGCAGCTGCAGCACACAGTGTTAAATGAGATCATTAGTACAATAAGACATATTGAGAGTATGATTTAAAAGGTAGTTGGAACTAGGTTGCCCTTGTTGGAAGAGGACAACAAGCAGGAAATTTATCTAAAGAACTCTTTGCATCCTTTGTTATGAGGTTGATGGTGTCCTTGTCACCATTGTCCCATAGACAAAGCATAGGTATTCTGAATAAGTTTCCCCAAACCTGTGAGCTGACAACAGGGTATCTGGTAGTCACAATCATCTCAGGAACATGGATCGTCAGTATATATAAGATAACCTGTTACAGTGTTATGAAACCATCTTACAGAAAGAGAAGTTTCATAGTTGAGCCTTACAGGTTCCCTCAGCATTTAGAAGGGTGGGCTTGTTTTCCAAGGCAGTGGGTAGGCACTGCAGCGCTGAATTAAGCCAAGGTCATGATGTCTTATATATTGTAATAATTTTCCTTATCAAGAAGAAGATAATTAGTGAGAAATATTTGTCTAAATAACATCTCATTTGATTAAGTCTAATGGCTACGGAGTACAGTCCCTGGAACTGTTAGATAAACATATCAATCATATTAATTATGTTTATACTTTCCTATTGGGTGATTAAGACCATTAATGTGACCAAAATTAATCATTTTAATTTTTACTGCCAAAGCCACTCAAGGATCTGTTCTCGGGGCTCATTTGATCTCTGATGGAGCGTCTGGCTTTTTAATTCTTCCTTTTACCATATGTTCCACCTATGTGAGGATAAGTGTTCTAGTTTGCTTTCATTTTTCTTGACTAGCACATGATGGAGTGGTCCCTATTCTAGGATGCCATAATCTTGACAGTCATATTCCTCTTTTTCATAGTTTGGCTTGGTATATCTTGACCTTGATGATTGGTGGGCCATAGAGAAAATTCTGAATAAGCCCTCAAAGAATGTTACTGTGTGGAAGTCCTGATTGAGTTCTTTTTCTCTGCCAAAAAATAATTAAAAGTCAGGAATAATCTCAGACATAACAGGCAACAATCTTTATTAAAAGGAAATGCACAAACACACACACATACACACACACACACACACACACACACACACACACACATGCACACACATACACACAGACTCAAACGGAGAGTAAGATATGCCATAAGTGGAGAGGGGATTTGGAAACCCAAATCCAAAATCACAAGCAGGGCCTGTCATAGAATTTGCCTAATTTCTGCTCCCTAAATTTAACTCATACTTATAAAATTGTATTTATTGTGGTCTGAAAGTTCTCTTTACATAGAGTACATTCTGCCATTACATAAGAAATTTTGTTTTGAAATCACAATAATTAAATGAACAAACTAGACAGCTGGAGCTACAGGGAGACCCTGTCTCAAAGACCAAAAGTCAGTATTTTGCCTTTTTTTTTCCATTTAAAGTGAGATTATTTCCTACTGAGATTATTTAAGTGAACTGTATGAGATTGTGACTGACCAGTAATTACATCATCCCAGTTTATTTCACAGGAGAAAGATGATTCTAGTAATTATTGCAAGACTGGAGTGAGAGAAACATTAAATCTGTCAATATCTTGAGTCAAACACATTTTATGCAAGAACGTTCTAATAAGTTCCCTATAAAATTAGTTGCTTGTAAACAGCCCTTGGCTATCCCAGTCTCCCTCATGTAGAGCTGAGAGTATGAGTGACAGAGGCTAAAGTTGGTCTATGTTCTGACAAGGACTAACACTGACTGACTCAGGAACTTAGTTTTCTGTGCTGGATAAGAGTTCACAGTCCTTGAGTAAAGGGCTCAGGCCTTCAAGCACAGTGACTGTGTGTGATGTTTTAGTTACTGCCTTGAGAATTCAAAATTATGACTCCTGCTTCATTCTGCAAAATGTCTTGGATCTTACACTCTCCAGATTCTGGCTAAACAAGTTTTTCTTTTTTTTCTTTAATAAGATTCATATAAATTTGTTTGGAAAAAGAAAATTTCTATTTATGTATTTTTCTTCTGATTTTCATAAAGCATGAGCACTTTACTAGAAAATAATATACCTCTTAAATTCCAGAAATCAACATTCAATAAGGGATTTTATGTGTGAGCATGGTTGGGCAGCAGGAAACATGGGATCTTATAGCCGTGAGAATTCTTTTGACATAAGGAATGTAGCCCTATGCATTCTCCCATCATCCATGATTTATTTTAACTTCTAATTAAACGTAGTATATTTAAGTTTATTCTCACTTTTTATTTTTTGGAAGAAAGAGGGGAGGGAGAGAAGATAAAGATAAAAATGTTCATGCTTAATTTCTGCTACAAAGTAGCAAAAATTTTGGTGAGTCTGTCCCTACCAGTTTATGGAAAGAAATTCCTTACCAGTTTTATCTTTTTTTACACCTGTGATTTGTTGCTGGCAGCTTTAGTTTCCATAATTTAAGTAGAAGTAGAATATAACTCATATTCATGTTACGGAAGCCATGCGTATATTAGTTCTTTGAAATCTATGTGCTCTGAAATTTAGCTAATCAATTAATGGCCTGTGACCATAACATACTTTCTCAACTCCATATTATGAGCATAATCACATAATATAGTATCAGATTTTTAATGTTCTCTCACTACTCTGAACTTACATTAGAGGGATGTTTTATGGTCGTAACACAATACACATAAGCACAATGTAACTTTTAATTAATAATAACAATTAAATAATATTTTCCCTATTGTTATTTCATGCAGTTATGAGCAACTGATCAAATATATCTTCCAGATATCAATTGTGGGGAAAAAAAAGACAAAAGCGAATTTAGTATGTGGGCCATTCCTGAGGAAAAATTATCAGTATGCTAAAAGTGAACTCTGAACATGCTATAATTCTTGAAATAAAAGAAAAAAATAATAAAATACACTTTTATAGTTCATATAAAATCATATAAACCATTCTAAGTATTTTGAAATTTGCAGATAAGTTAAAATTTTCTAACTTTAAAAATCCAGTGGTAACAGTTGTTCTATTTTGGCAATTGGCACATAATTTGTTGTTGTTGTTGTTGTTGTTGTTGTAATTATTTGACACAGGGTCTTATTATGTAGCCAGGCTCAAACTTGCAATATTCCAGATTCAGCCTCTTGTGGTAAGATTGCAGGTATGGACCACTGTCCCTAACTAATTTTATTCCAAATAAGAGCAAGAATAATGAATTGATTTGGTAATCTTCTTTTAAACATTATTCAATAGCACTATCATTCTAAATGTACAGGATATTTAAACAAGGCATTGTGCTAGAGTAAACTTGGAATTCTCCAGAACTGGAATTTAAAAAAAAGGATAAGTATGTTTATTTTTATATCCTTATGTAGTTTTATTCACAGAAAATTGTGTGGATATTGAAAGGACTTAGGAAAGTCTTCTTAATTTGGAAATTTTGAGCAGCTAAATTATCCTGACCCAGAGACACTTTCTCAAAGCTTTGTCTGGTATTGTTTGGGATGATATGGAACATGCTAATCACCATAGTGAAAATACAAGAAAGAATAGATACTTCCAAATCTTCTGTGTGCATAGGAAATCATGTGTAATGAATTCACATATTCATTTGTTTAAACATACAATGGGACTACTACCCAAAGGGTACTAGCTGACTGGCAGTTACAATGTATATATATTTTTTCAATGCTTACACTCCAATCAGGCAGATGTGTCACTTTAGCACAGAGCCTCAAGACACTTCGAGTCACATAGATTTTGTTGTGACTTGTATTCGTACAATATGAATTGAAGGAAACTCAGTGACATCCCTTTTATCAATGAAACATCTTCTACTCTCAATTCTTGGAATTTTGGAAAAACAAAAATATCTGTAAACATTCCATTATGTTAGGGATCAAAATCACACCAAATGGAGAACTACCGAAAAAAAAAAAAAGAAATGGAATGGTGTGAAGAGGTTTACTT
Source organism: Nannospalax galili (assembly GCF_000622305.1). Taxonomy (NCBI): domain Eukaryota; kingdom Metazoa; phylum Chordata; class Mammalia; order Rodentia; family Spalacidae; genus Nannospalax; species Nannospalax galili. The sequence goes on along the minus strand of NW_008342032.1, from coordinate 935,513 downwards.
GACAGTCACAGGGACCAGAAAGAGGAAAGCGGAGTTGAGGACTGCCAAATCATTGCCACAGCAGAATGAATTACTAAGTCATGATATTTTATGGAGCCACAAAATAGATACTTAGTTATGAAATCTGAAGCTGTATCAGCAATATTAGCAGTCATGAAATATGACTAAAAGTCACACATGCACATAAGTAGACACACATATACACACAGGAAATGTGCTTACAGGAAGGGACTCAAGAAGAGATCTCTGCAGTGACAGGAGGTAACAGGTTGTGACACTGTCTTGGTGAGCCACAAGTAAATACTAGCTGATTAGTCCTTTTATGTTATGAGTGCTTTCTGAATTAAAGCAAGTGTTTCTTGAACTCTGCTCAAGATATTCCTTTAAGGCACAATCGTATTTAAGGATATTTTCATGCTAGTCCAGCATGAAAATTGCACTAAGGAATTTAAATGTTCCCCAAACCCCATCTGAAGGACCGTAAGTTAAGGCAAATTGCCTGACAGGCAGATAAGGAAACAGGCCACTGACAAGTAAAAAAGATGGAAACTCCTAGCTTTTTTCTTCACCTGACACAAAGCCTAGGGGCTCCTTTTCCTGCCATCATTAATTACATTTACTGCTTATTGTAACTGAGAATCTTCCTGCTTTTTGATTCTTTAATTTGTGGTGAAAACAGACCCTTTCAAGACCCCTAGATGGTAACATATCCTGGGGGACAGAAAAGGATGAAGTTCTAATTACAAGGGAGGTAGAATTTTCTTCACAGGGAGAGATTTTACAATGTCCTCACAGTTTAGGTTAGAGCTAAATCACAATTATGCACGTTTCCGGACTTTTGTTAAATGTTTTATAAAAAATTATAACAGTTTTAAAGGACAAGTGGAAGGAACCTGGCAGCCTTCTCTCCCCAGTTTGGACAGACTGTAAATAAACCAATTTCCTTTTACAAATTACTACTTCCCCAATTGTTTAAAGATTTTTTAAAAATTTTATTATTTTATTTTATGTGTATGTGTATATTACCTGCATGTAGGTAAGTGCACCATGTCATGCAACGCCCATGGAGGTCAGAAGAGGCTGTTGGATCCCCTGGGATTGGAGTTACGGACAGTTGTTAGCTGCCATATGGGTGCTGGGATTCAAACCCAGGTTTTCTGCAAGAACAACCAGTGTTCTTAACCGCCGAGCCATCTCTCCAGCCCCCCAAATTGTTTAAGGATGAAATGAAACTAAGGTAAAACATTATTGTCACAAGTGCCTGGTGACAGTGTATTAGAACACTTTAGTAATTGCATTTTAGTTGTCTAATTGTGCTTTTAAAATCACTTCTAGTAAAGATATATGGTGGAATATTTATAAAAGAAAAGACATCATCTTCCACATTTGCTTTAAAATTACTCAGTGTATAGGTTAGTAGTTTTCTCAGAGATGACAGAGGCACAGGCATAAGTCTATTACATACAGCCAGCCTGAAGGGGAGTTCCCTTAATCTTTAAGAAGCTATCACTAAAGAAAAACTGAATCCTTAGCCACATTGCAGAAAAGAACTTCAGTAAGAGTCAGTATAGAGTTTATTAGAAGAGAGTTAACAGATTTAAAGCTATAGTACAGAGCCATAATAATAAAAACAGCATGGTACTGACACAAGAACAGATACAATGGAATAGAATAAAGGACCCAGATATAAGTTCTCATAACTAAAATTACCTGATGTTTTTCAAAGATGCCAAAAATATTTATCGAGTAAGGGAAGCTTCTTTAATAATAGATACTAGGAAAACTGAAAATCAACATGCAAAAAAATGAAACTAGAGCCCTGTTTCTCACTTTGCAAAAACTCAACTCATAATGGATAAGGTCAACATAAGACCTGGTACCTAAAGCTGCTATAGGAAGAAATAGGGAACTGTTCCAAGATATAGGTATAGGGAGTGATTGGAAATAAAACCAACAAGAGACAAATGGAATTTCATGAAGAGGCAGGCACAGAACAGGAGAAAAAATCTCTGTTAGTTATACTTTCAACCAACAGAAGATTAGTGTAAGGATATACAAAGGACTCAAAACATTAAATACCAAGAATAAAAGAGCCCAATTTAAAAATGGGCTATAGAAATAAGCAGAATTCTTTAAAAGGAAAAATACAAATGGTAAGAGAAACATTAAGAAGTGTTTAACACCCTTAGTTATTAGGAAAATGCATATAAAAACTACTTTAGGACTCCCTCTGACCAAAGTCATACTGGGTATCATCAAAGAACTACCTAACTGCAAACCATGCTTGTTACTACATGAACCTTCTAGGAAAGACACTCTCACTGGTTCCATAATGTTATGAAGGTTGTGGAGGTAACTAATCAGCTTTGGACTCTATTTTGTGTCTGATCCACAAGAGTAAATTCATGCCTGGCACTGTGAACCTGGTCAATATCCTATTGCTCATAAAAATCATGCGCTATAGAGGGGAATCTTCTACTGTTGTCTTGATAAACAGACAGATCAAACTGCCATCTAAATTACGTGTTTATATTCCTAGTGTAGTGCTGCCCTCAACCTTAGCAAAAGAGCTTCTCTCTACAGTGGATAGCAGTCAATGCAGAGACTCATAACCAGTCAAAGTGCCGAGAATAAATGACTACTGAGTGTGAAGCCAAAATGAGATGTCAATATCAGCTTACTGCCCACAAGGCTCAGGGAACATCACGAATTAGGAGGGAAGAAAGAAGTTAAGAGCCAGAGGATGAGAAAGATTGTGAAATGCTGACTTTTGGACATGGTATGGTCATTGAAGTCATGAAATTACTGCATCTAAGGTTACATGCTATGACTAAAATTTCTTCTTTAAGGCACAAATGATGTGTGGCCCCCTCCTCCTTTGGTCCCTACAACAAACTGATGTCCAATTTCACCAAGCTGCAATCTAGGAAATCAGTGAGTTTATTGGGTTTATTTACAGAGCAATGGGTGAAGGTTTACTTGCAGGAGTGTGGGTGCTCCCCTCCTAAGGCCTCACTAAAAAGTTTCCATCTAGGCATGGATTGTGACTTCCCCACAGTCTCACAAAATGGCAAGAGACCCTCTCCCTCAGCCTAAATGCTCTCAGCCCCTCCCCTTCATGCAACTAGGACCACCTGGTTGCTTGGGAGGTGTGGTTGACTCTCCCTGCCCCTCCTTTCTTGCAGTATGTGACAGTCAACAAGCTTATTCATGGTCTGCCTGTTGGAGAACAGCAAAACCCATAGAGACCTACATCCAATCAAGTCAACAAGTTCAGTCAAGACTCCAACAGGCAGCACTTATTGGACTCACTGAGTTACAAAAATTGGAGGAGACATGAAGTGGGTAGAGGGCATACTGGGAGAACCTGGGGCAGTGAATAGTGGACATGGGGGTGGATATGCACAATATAACATTGTTTTCATGCTTGAAATGATCAAAGAATAAATACAAGATAGTCTATAAAAAAAGAAAGAAATCAAGTGACAGCAAATGCTAGTGCAGGTGTGGGAAAAGGGAACCATTAAGGACAGTTACAGGTGGTGTAAACTAGCGTAGTCACTTTGAAAAGCAGTCTGGAGGTTTTTTCAAAAACTAAAAGATAAAACTATATGACCCAGTTATATCATTCCTTTATTCTAAGACAGGGATACTAGCACATCCATGTTTATTACTGCCCTGCTTACCAATAGCTGTGAAGTGCTATTAGACTAAATGTTCATCAATTGATGAATAGATAAAGAAAATGTAGTACATATACACAATAGAATTTTATTTAGCTGTAAAGAAAAGCATCGTTATGAAATTTGTTATGAATTGGATGGACCTGGAAAAAATACTACTGAGAGAGGTAACCCAGGCCCAGAAGGACAAAAGTCGCATAACATGGAATACCCATGGAAACCAGAAAATAAGGAAGGGAAAGCATAGAGGTTGCTACTTAGGGAGGGAGAATGGTAGAACATACAGAAAAGGAAAGATAAATAGGGAGAAAATGTTTAAGCAGAGAGGGAGGCAGGGTTGGGGAGATGAGGGTGCAGGATCTGGGAAGGATATACCAGGCTAAAGGGTATTTAAAGTAGCCATATGCAAACCTGCTATCTGTAACCCAAATGAAAAGACAAAAGAGGATTGAAGGGAATTATCGTGCATGACTGGATGCAAATGTTTAAGAAACAGCAGCTTACTGAACATTGTTCCCAGTCCTAGTTATGAGATACCTCCAGAGGAGCAAGTTTTGGAGACCCCAGTAAACTTCCAAATAATTCAAGCTCCTGTCAGTCCTCTTGGCTGACTATCAGAACTACAGGATAAAATTATATTATGGAAGATACAGAAAGCAGGCTTGAACTGAGCTGGAAACTTCCTTCTTGTTAGTTAGTATTCAAACTACTGGTGGAGCTGAGCAGGTTTCTGGAGGATGAAAGCCACCATTAACCTCGCCCATCTGTGAATCCAAATGAACCAAAAGTCCAACCTGTAGGGCAAGATGCACCTATCTGTGAGATAGCAGCTTGACTCTTGTGGTGGAAACCAACTGCCCTCTAGATTTGAGGACTGGTCTCCAGTGGGAGGGAGAGGGACCCATGCCTGATACCATAAGTCTAACAACCTGCGTATGGAGAGGTAGTAGGATCAGAAGGTAATTTATAACTGGTATTTTAAAAAATTTATTTATTCTTATTTTATGTGTATATGTGTATTGCCTGCATGTAGGTAAGTGCACCCGTGTTGTGCAATGCCCACAGAGGTCAGAAGAGGGTGTCGGATTCCCTGGTACTGGAGTTACGGACAGTTGTTAGCTGCCATGTGGTGCTGGGATTTGAACCCAGGTCTTCTGTAAGAACAACCAGTATTCTTAACTGCTGAGCCATCTCTCCAGCTCCTATAACTGGTATTTTGTCATTGTACCAAATTATTTTTTAAATACCTACTCTTATATCTATAGACAATAGAAATACCCAGCTTTAATCACAAAAGTTTCTCCATACAATGAACAGCTATGAATGTAGAGACTCATCTAGCCAAGATGCAGAGAACAAGTGGTAGATAGTTGTCAAGAGGAAGAGAGGTGGTAATAGGAAGGTGGGAGTGGTCAGTATGCATTGCATACATCACATACTTGTTTTTTTCATTGTTGCTAAAATAAATAAATAGTGAGTGTGTGTGTGTATGTTGCACAACTATGTGGTGGGATGTTGAGCACATGTGGCACATGCACATGGAGGCTGAAGTTGACATCAATTGTCCTCCTAAGTGGTTTTCGACCTTGTGGTCCTGAGACAGGGTCCTTTTGTGGATCTGGAGCTCCAATTCAGCTTATTCCACATTATTGATCTATTACATTTTGGTAGATCACCTATTTTGGGAATTTTACCAGATCTTATAGATTTTCCAGGATAAGTGAAATGGCAAAGCTGTCCCTATTTTGTTCTAGCTGAGTTTTGCTTCATGCTGTGTTTCTGCTTATACTCCCCACCCCCCAACTCTAACTGCAGTCAGCCAGGCAGAGCCAGCCAGCCATGACAGTTGCACCTGTAGTTTCAAGGGGTACATAGTTTGTACAACACTTGGAAACTTCCAACTAGCTCTGTAGCGTGTCCAGGTAGCACATCCTATACCTGCATCTCCTTGGAGCCCATTGTTTCTGAAACTTTTAGTTAACCGAAAACATCTTTGTTAACTGACATGCTTCTGGTCTGTTGTAACTATGGTGGTCTAATGTAACCACAGTTATTGGCTTTGCCCCTAACATGATGTGATTGTGGTTATGGCTTTATAAACCTCACTCCACCTCTCCTTGGGGTCGAGAGTTCTTTTGGGAATTAGTCTCCTGAACTCCAGCTCAAAGGACTCCTGATTCAACCATCATCATGTGGCTTTCCTCTGTGCAGCTCTCTCAGTATTACATACTGATGTAACTTTTCAAATTATTCCTTTTTGAATTTCTACTTTTCAGTGATTTAAGTTGTGCCTTTTCTACAATTTTATTAGCTTTAATTTTCTTTCTTTAATTTAACTCAGAGGTCTTCAAAATTGCCTGTCTTCTCAATGAACCTACTTTGATTCATTAATCATTTGTATAATCATTTCTTTTGTCTTCATTAATTTCAATTCTAAATTTTAATTTCTTTCTACCATTCAGTTTGGGTTTTGTTTAATTTTCATTGAATTACTTGTTTGATATTTTCTTAAATATTGAACATAGACATCCTTAGATACTGAGTTTTCTCTTTCTAAATTGTCTTTATATTATCCCAGATGTTTTGATAAGTTGTATTGTCATTTGTATTAAATTCAACTAAGTTTTTAAACTTTTTCATGACTTCATGAATGACACACAGTAGTTGTACAGAAACATACTACTTGTGGTGGTTTGAATGAGAATGACCCCCCATAGGATCCAAGTATTTGAGCATTTTGTCCCCAGTTCGTGCTGCTGTTTTTGGAGGTCTTAGAAAGTGTGCCCATGCTGGAGCAAGCACGTCACTGGGGGCACGTTTATAGGGTTCTTAAGCCTTGCCAGATCTCCAGCACTCTCTGCTTCCTGTGCTGTTTGAAGATGTGAGAGCTTAGCTTCTGCTTCTACCCCAGCCACCTCTTCTGCCATGCCTCTCTGCCATGATGGGCTCTTGACCCTTTGGAACCAATTTTGATTTTAATCCAAAGCACTAATTTTATAATCCTGCTGTTCACATCCCATCTTTGATCCAAGTGCTCTTTGTTCTTTCCTTCCTACATCATTCATCTTAGCAGTGAGTTTGTTTGTTGAACTAATAATGTTTGTTTTCCGGTTCTTACTTGGACTCTACTTCCAGTGATATGTGTCGTTCTCTAATCTCTAGTGGTTTCAGTTGCCTTTCTTCCTTTTCCCTGTGTTTGATTACTTTGAATGTCTTCTGCACAGATCGCTTAGTATTGGCTTCTTTGACAAGGTTTTATTTCTCCACTAGTTTAAAAATATTTTATATATTATTTTTATTTTATGTGTATGAGTATATTGCCTGCATGTATGAAAGTGCACCCATGCTGTGCAATGTCCACAGAGATCAGAAGAGGGTGTCATATTCCCCTGGAACTGGAGTTTTGGACAGTTTTTAGCTGCCATGTGGGTCCTGGGAACTGAACCCAGGTTCTCTGCAGGAGCAGCCAGTGCTCTTAGCTGCTGAACCATCTCTCCAGCCCCTCTCCATTAATTTTAAAAAAACAGTTATAATGAACAGTATAATATTCATGGTTGATAGTAATTTATTTTCAAGTCAAGAAACATGTTTTTCCATTCTCTACTGATGTTTTGGGTTTCTGCTCTGATGTTTTGGGTCTGCTGCTATTCTGATATGTTTGTGTTTGTAAATTATTCAGTTCTTTACTTTCCTGTGATGGGTCTTGTAGCCCAGGCTGGTCTCATACTCTCTATGTATTTGAGGTTGATCTTGAAATTCGGGTATTCCTGCCTCCACCTCCCGAGTGCTGAGATTACAATAATGTGCAATCATGTCAAGTTTATGTGATGCTGGTAATTACACCCTGGGCCTCACACATGCCAGGAATAAATCACAAGATGAACAACACCCCCACACTAGGATCTTTTCTTTTGCAACTTGCAATATTTTTACTTTGTTCTCTAGTCCTGGCATTTTCACCACAATTGCACATAGAGTGTTTTAAAAATATATTTTGCCATTTGTATTTTATGTGTATGAGTATATTGCCTGCATGTATATAAGTGTACCTGTGTTGCACAATGCCCATAAAGGGCAGAAGAGGGCGTTGAATTCCATTCCTCTGGAACAGATGGTTGTTAGCTGTCATGTAGGTGCTGGGAACTGAACCTGGGTCCTCTGCAAGAACACCCAATGCTCTTAAGTGCTGAGCCATCTCTCCAGTCCCATAGAAAATTACTATTTGGTGATATCTATTTGGGATTCTAAATATCTCTGATACTTGAATGACCATATTGTTTCCTAGATTTGGAAAACTTGAATTATTTAATTCACTTCTTTATTTCACTCATCTATTTATCTGCATCCTTCTTGTGGTCATTAATCATTCATTAGTATGAGACTTTTGAACTTTCAAATTCTTTGAAAAAACTTTCAAATTAACACTTCAATCACATTAGTATTCTTAGATTCGATTATTGAAAAGGTATGAAATTTGGAGCAGTCATTATGCTTTGCTTGTTCATATTTCTCCTGCTTCTAAGCTATGATTAGTGTAACTGCTGAAATAGATTATTCTAATATAAAACTATGTGGCTTTTATAGGGAGCAGCCTACTTTTTTAGCATGTTATTCTTTACATATTTGTATCTGTGTATGCTCATTAGTGTGTGCATATGTCTGTGACAGGACACATATGCACATGTGTGCACAAGTGTGTATAGGCTATCAGGCAACCAGAGCTATCATTCTGTACTTTCCACTCTGTGCTAGAGGGAGAGTCTTTCATTGCTCTGGAACTTTTCGATGTAGTCTAGGCTAGCTGACCAATGAGCTATCAGAGATTTGCCTGTCCTGCTTTCCATCTCACTATTGGTGGAACTGTTAAGTGTTTGCTACTACACCCAACTACCCAGCTTTTTATGCTTCTGGAGATTGGACTCAGGTCCTTATGCTCATGAGACTTGTACTTTATTGACTAAGTCATTTTCTGAGCACCACATCTTTTGAAGTCTGAATCACCACTGCTGGTAAAAGGGGAGAAAGGAGACTTTGAGTAACAACATCAGCATAAAACCAAACCAGATATTTAAGTACATAAAAAATATTGTAACGAACAATTATACTCAAAACAAGGATTATCCTGTTTTATAGGATAAGTAGAGAAGTTAAAATTTATGAATTTAGGAGCTGGAGAGATGGCTCAGTGGTTAAGAACACTGACTGCTCTTGCAGAAAGAATCTGGGTTTGGGTACCAGCATCCACATGGCGGCTAACAAGCCTCTGTAACTCCAGGTCCAGGGGTATCAGATGCCCTCTTCTCACCTCTGTGAGCACTGCACAACACGGGTGCACTTGTGATATATATACACACACACACACACACATATACGCAGGCAATACACTCATATACATAAAATAAAAATAATAAAATATTTTTTAAAAATTGATGAAGCTAAAAGAGTTAATAATAAATTAGGGGCAG
>NW_008342032.1:925504-926073 GCF_000622305.1 Nannospalax galili | reverse complement strand
CAATCAAAACAGCCATTCTATTGCTGCTCCTTGCTGAGGAACCAGAGGACCAAGATGCTTCCCTGATGCTGATTTTGAAGTTCACTAGTCATACAGGGCACCATCTCTTTCTGGACCAACTGGATCAAATCAGATATGGCTGGATGGAGACTGAATTTTACTCTGTCTTCCTTCAGGCATGCAGCTAAAATAATGATCACTGCAGTGAGTTTTACATGTGGAAGAGGCAACGAGAGGTGCAGAAACATCCTTCAGCTGCTCCTGCTAGTGGAGAATTCATGGAATCTGTCAATAGACACTACAGCAAACATTCCACTAGTGCAAACTCGGTGGGAAATGCCTGAGTTTCCTGGGCTCTCACAGATGCTTGGCATGGTCATTCACTTATGCAAGGATGCGTAGAAACCACTGAGACCTAGAAAATAAAAATGCAGGTACCTCTGTTGCCCCAGTCACAGACTTTGGCAGTAAGATCCCTTTGAGGTGGTAACATGCAACAGTAGTAATTAGAAAGCTAGACAGTGCAGAGGATGCTCCTCCAGTCTCTGCTTGCTCTATAGACCATAGAT
>NW_008342032.1:923861-924584 GCF_000622305.1 Nannospalax galili | reverse complement strand
AAACATTTTCCCCAGTGCCATGAACATACTATAAAAATGCAGTGGTATTTTGATGATGAGTGTATTTATGTATTTCATGTTTACCCATGAAAAACAAATAACAATAAGTTGTTATTTGTTCTAATAAAGAAGTGTCCCTAAGCTTACTAGTTCTTTTGGTGGGGGGGAAAGGTAACAGAATCAAAACAGCCATTCTATTGCTGCTCCTTGCTGAGGAACCAGAGGACCAAGATGCTTCCCTGATGCTGATTTTGAAGTTCACTAGTCATACAGGGCACCATCTCTTTCTGGACCAACTGGATCAAATTAGATATGGCTGGATGGAGACTGAATTTTACTCTGTCTTCCTCAGGCATGCAGCTAAAATAATGATCACTGCAGTGATTTTTACATGTGGAAGAGGCAACGAGAGGTGCAGAAACATCCTTCAGCTGCTCCTGCTAGTGGAGAATTCATGGAATCTGTCAATAGACACTACAGCAAACATTCCACTAGTGCAAACTCAGTGGTGGGAAATGCCTGAGTTTCCTGGCCTCTCACAGATGCTTGGCATGGTCACTCACTTATGCAAGGATGCGTAGAAACCACTGAGACTTAGAAAATAAAAATGCAGGTACCTCTGTTGCCCCAGTCACTGACTTTGGCAGTAAGATCCCTTTGAGGTGGTAACATGCAACAGTAGTAATTAGAAAGCTAGACAGCGCAGAGGATGTTCCTCCAGTC
>NW_008342032.1:919575-923052 GCF_000622305.1 Nannospalax galili | reverse complement strand
TACCCATGAAAAACAAATAACAATAAATTGTTATTTGTTCTAATAAAGAAGTGTCCTAAGCTTACTAGTTTTTTTGGCAGGGGGGGAAGGGAAGAGTGAATAAAATTCTCTTTCTACTCAATTATCTTATCTGTACTAATGTATAACTATTATCAATTTCTGAATATTCTTTTTAAATTAATTTATTTTACTTTTATTTCCTATATGCCAGTGCTTCGCCTATATGTGTGTATGTGTATCATATGAGAGCTTGGTGCCAAGGACATGAGAAGATGGCATTGGATCCCCTGAAACAGGTAGTTGTGAGCCACCATGTGGGTGCTAGAAACCAAACCCCAGTCTTCTGGAAAGGCCAGCAAGTGCTCTTAATCACTGAGCCATCTCTCTAACCTCAGTTCCTGAATATTCTTAACAGTCAGTGATAATAGAACTGGAAATCAGGTCTATTTATTTCTATGATATTATCAAGTTTTCTGCTCTCATTTTTTCTTGATTTCCATCTTCTATAAATGAAATGTAAATGTAACACAAGAAGATAATGTTCTGTGATCAATACTTGCATGTATTTATTTGTTATATAATGCAGAATATGAATGAATTTCATACAAAGAAAAATAATCATCAATCAAAATATCCATAGTTACAGGTCTCATATGGCAAATTTTATAATTAGGAAATGTTTGTCCACATATTTTTTATATGTCCACATAAACTTTTTAAACTAATTTGAAGCTTTTAAAAAATTGAAAGACCTGTGCATGGTGGTACATGCCTTTAATCCTAGTACTCAGGAGGCAGAAACTCTATGAGATCAAGGCCAGCCTGTTCTACATAGTCAGTTCGAAGGAGTCTTAAATAATTCATCACTACTGCTTAATTGATCACTTAATTTCTAGTGCAGCTATATTCTTAAGTATCTTAATTTGAATTGCAGAAGAGCTAAAGCCAGTTCAACCTATATTAACTTGACATCTAATCATTACCAGTGTTAATTTGTAGCCGTGTTTTATATTTCCTTAATTTGAACTGCTTCAATATTACATATGTGCTTTTCTGTTTTTTTTTCTGGATATATTTTTTTTTAAATTTTGTTTGCCATTTGTTATGGTTCAAATGACTCTCCGGAACTTCCTGTTGAAATCCAGTTCCAATTGTGAGGTACTGAAAAGTAAGACATTTGAAAGTTGCTTAGCAAGTGTATTAATTTTTTCATAAATCAATGCGCTAATTAGTTATCATCATCCTAGGTCTGTTAGAAAATGTAAATTGAGTTTGTCTCTTGCATGATCTCCTTGTTGTGAGGTGCCTGTGCTACTTCAGGAGTCTGTTGAGTACTCCCTCAGAAAGACAGGCTTCAGCCTTATAGCCTTTCATCCTCAAGAACCATGGGTGAAGAAAGATTTATGCTTTATGAATCATCCCATGTTTGGAATCCACTGAACAGAAAACAAAGATACCTTTTACCTTGAGTTAGATGCTTACTTTCATTTGGTCTTTATCTCTCCTTCCCGTTCCTCTCCTCATCACTTGCTTCAGTATAGGACTGGGACAGCTTTTCTTTCAGAAGAAAATCTTTCCAAATATGATTTTCCCGACACTCTCATGTCAAGGTAGAAGGAAAGAAAAGATGGCAACATGCACATTTATGCCTTTCGAACGTTAATGTGCTCATAGCCCACAAAGAATAAAATTAATTGGGGTTGTGACAGTGTAATCTGGGAGAGATGGAAGATTCTAGATTCCTTTTACCTCCCCTCCTCCTTCCCAAATAACCAGTAGCTACTCCTCTGTTGATCACACACTGATAAACAGGAGAAGTTACTTTCTCTTTTTTTCTGTTGTCGTTGCTCTTAATTTTATTTTTATTGAAGTTTGTGTTTTTCATATAAAATAGTTTGATGGTATTTAGATTCCCTCCCTATTTTCACCTTCCTCCACTGTCCCCCCCGCCCAATTCAATGTGCTTTCATATATATATATATATTTATTTATTTATAAAATGGCCTAGAGAGTCTGATTTGTGTCTCTAAATGTCCTTCAGTGTGGGTTCATCTACTGGACCCACCAAGAATCACCAGACAACTTGCCAGTTCCTCATATGAAGTCACAGAAATGGTAACAGCATGCACAAGTTCCATGCAAGATCAAACCTGACAAAATCCCAGCACAGACATGAGGAAGTGGGTAAGAAATCCCAACCCAACCTAAGAATCACTTTCCTGATGTGGCAAAGCCCTTCAGTTGCCTTCTTGCTCTATTGATTGAATGCTAGAATAGCAAGGTGGCAAGTTTTGCAGCTTCCAATGGGGTAAAAAAAGATAAAAGAAGATTATTCACTGATTGCATTAATGAAATTTTATAAGCAATCAAAACCAGGCTACCCTGTGGCCCATCTTTGGTTATAGACCCATGCATATTTACAGGAAAAAGCAGGTGTTTAGTGCCTTGTGGCCTATTTGCAAATTTGCAAATTATTTATTTCGTATATATGGAACATTATTGCTTTACATAAATTTCAAGTGGACTGATATAACCTCCATAAGCTTAATTTGTTTAATTCTTTCTCTGGCAAGAGGCATGATTGGCTTTTTTTAGGGATGTTAGACAGTTTGACTTATGCTGACCTTCAAGAGATAATTGTCCATAGCTTTCTCAAACACTGCCTTATAGCCTGTCATTGATACTGGAAACCTGAGAAAATATCTTTGAAACTGCCGAACATCGTGAACCGTGCTATATTTTTCAAAGAGACTACTGACCAGTGGGTCATTGCATATGGTCTTGAAATTAATCCCTTACTGAGATTCACTTTATTCAACTTCTTGTTGAACTAAATCCAGTGCAGGCAAAGTGAGATGGTAGTAAGTAAATTTCTTGGAACCATTGGAGTGCAGTGTGCTCTATCCAGGATCTTATCAGGTAAAATATCAGGTGCTCCATGTGGTTTAGAGAACACCATGTATGTATGCATCTGTATATTTCTTAGAAACATACTACTTTATTCATCAGGTCATAAACATAAGGTAAATTTTGCATAATGAAACATAAGATGATTTAAATGGTTTCCACACATAATGAAACTAATTTCTTCAGCAGTAGTAAATATATCACTTAAAAATATATAAACATAGCCAGGCGTGGTGGCCCATGCCCCAGCACTTGGGAGGCAGAGGCAGGCAGATCTCTGTGAGTTCAAGTCCAGCCTGGTCTACATAGTGAGTTCCAGGACAGTTGGGGCTACAGGGAGACCCTGCTTCAAAAAGACAAATATATATATCAAACTAGCTACAAAAAACTCACCTCAAGTTGTTTTTACGTATTTTATTTATCTACTTATTTTTAGTATTTATGTATATGAGTGTTTTGTCTGCATGTATTTTAGTGCACCCTTGCAAGCAGTGCCCACGGAGGCCAGGAGAGGGCGGTGAATCCCCTGGTTCTGGAGTTTCACTTACATGTTAGCCACCCACCATGTGG
>NW_008342032.1:909483-918290 GCF_000622305.1 Nannospalax galili | reverse complement strand
CTCTTCAGCAAGCCTGCCCATGAGAATCATTGTTCTAGATTAAGGAACAAACGTTCAGTACCTAAGTTATATACAAGGAAGCAGTCCTTCTGGTCAGTATCAAGGACCTTGGGAAGAAATCTATCTGTGCTCCCCACTCCACCACCGCTCTTCAGCAAGCCTGCCCATGAGAATCATTGTTCTAGATTAAGGAACAAATGTTCAGTACCTAAGTTGTATACAAGGAAGCAGTCCTTCTGGTCAGTATCAAAGACCTTGGGAAGAAATCTATCTGTGCTCCCCACTCCACCACTGCATAATGAAACATAAGATGATTTAAATGGTTTCCACACATAATGAAACTAATTTCTTCAGCAGTAGTAAATATATCACTTAAAAATATATAAACATAGCCAGGCGTGGTGGCCCATGCCCCAGCACTTGGGAGGCAGAGGCAGGCAGATCTCTGTGAGTTCAAGTCCAGCCTGGTCTACATAGTGAGTTCCAGGACAGTTGGGGCTACAGGGAGACCCTGCTTCAAAAAGACAAATATATATATCAAACTAGCTACAAAAAACTCACCTCAAGTTGTTTTTACGTATTTTATTTATCTACTTATTTTTAGTATTTATGTATATGAGTGTTTTGTCTGCATGTATTTTAGTGCACCCTTGCAAGCAGTGCCCACGGAGGCCAGGAGAGGGCGGTGAATCCCCTGGTTCTGGAGTTTCACTTACATGTTAGCCACCCACCATGTGGGTGCTGGGAACTGAACCCAGGTTCTCTTGAAGGGCAGCCAGTGCTCTTAACTGCTAAGCCATGTCTCTAACCCCTAGTGCATATATATTTTAAAGCACCTGTTTTTAAACTGCAATGTATAACATTTTATGTCCCTAGAATAAAAGATATTCTATTTTGTAGTTATAGTACTACAAAGATGGCAGAATCCAAACAATATAAAACGAAGGTTGATTTATGAATGTACTTCAGTGACTGGGGCAAGCACTGTGCAGGTGGCAGACCAGGCAATATAAGGCTGTCTCTTTAAGAACTAAATCTATTAAGATAACTTGATTTCTGAAACCACCTAACATTTGCCTACTAGAGCTGCTTAAGAAGCTATGGGAGTTATTTGGGACCTATGGCTGTCTATGATTTCAAGAAAATGAATGCAAATCTAGATTTTGCTCTTTGTATCTATGCCACTTTATCAATTTGAGTAGATTGGACCTAGAGATTACTCAATTTATCCTCCTTTCCTGGATAGCTTTCTATTACTGTGATAAAACACTATGCCCAACACAAACTTGGGTAGTACAAGGTTTATTTGACTTACACAAGCTGATCACAGTTCATCACTGAGGAAAGTCAGGCAGGAGCTGAAGCACAGAGCAGGGGGAAATGTTGCTTACTGGCTTGCTTTTCTGACCTGTGCTTGGCCTGCTTTAATACAACATAGGACCACCTACCCAGGGGCGGCATTGATCACAAAGAGCTGGGCCCTCCTACATCAATGAACCATTAAGCAAATGCCTCACAGACATCCCAAAGAGCCAATCTGATAGAGAAATTTCCCCATTTGAGGTTCGTTCTTCCCGTGTGTCATGTTGACAACTGAAGTAAATCAGCTCACCTCCCTAACTATCCTTGCTTTCTTTATGAGTGTAGCCTTGTCTTCTACTCTACCCTCTACCACTCAATATGAAACCCTGCTAGAATATCAAATCTGAAGCCACTTTTTATTAAAATGGAGGGTGTACATTTCTTTGTCATCAGCAATTCTACATTTGAAAATTGGATCACACATGATATAATACTGAATTTTAGGTTATGATATTAGTTTTACTTAATATTATCTTTAATTACTCAATATTACCTTCCCTACTGTGTCAAGAATAAAAGGACTGCAGGTAAGTGGGGAGCAGGCCAGAGAGGACAGTTCTCAGGTCAGGGGGTCTCAGGCACTGCTCAGTGCTCCAGCACCCTTGGCCCCAGCTAACTGCTTGCACCCCTTCCCCAAGTGGTTCAGAGGTGTAATGCAATCTCAGTTGTGGTGATGGGGATCAATGAACCCCACCAGCTACCTCCACGTTGGACCTTCTCACTCACACCATGGGGGAGACAGATGCCCCTACTTCCATAGTGGTTACCTGTATCCTATTGTATTTTGGGGGAAACTGAGGATCCAGAAGGCATCACCAAATTGGTGAGCCCAAAGTATTCCACCCCTAAGACTGAAAGAGGACTCACCTCCCCAGATTGATCTGTGCCACTGTTTGCTGTAAGGCCCCAAGGACGAGATGAAGCTCATCATCCTGGAATACCATTTTCAGGGCAGTGGGTAGCCAAGTTACATCAGGAACTGCAAAAACCAGTTTAACCCAGGGCCAGACAAGTACTTCATCCTGGGGCTCCCCACAAGAGGCACACTGTTTGTCTGCTAACAGAAGCTGATTGAATGGGGACCTGTCTTTAAATAGGTGCAAACCTCCAACATGAATGAGTACATAGACCTTCTTTGAGAGCGCCCAGAGAGCAACCACGTGAAATAATGTCTTCAAGAACATTAACAGCCCCCCAGAAAATACACACATTCTGAATGGGAATTCCCAAAGCTGGCCTGCACATCAAATAGGTCACCTCAGGAGAAAACCCAGGCTGCAGGAAGGACTGAGCTCTTTGTTGGATGCATTGGACTAATGGACATATTGCCTTCTGTGAGCCAGGCTCCAGTCTGATGTCCAGGACCCATGTGAAGACACTGACCATGGATACCATCCTGGTCAATGCTACGTGATTTCACCAAGGTACCCACCATGCCGCTGACAGTGGGTGTGGGTACTGTCATAGATGCCAGGGAGGTGATGATCCTCATCATGGATGCTCACAAGGCCTTTGTTCTGTGCAAGGCCATTGAGGAGGGAATGAACCTCCTGTGGACCATGTTGGCCTTCCAGCAGTGTACCTGCACTGTGTTTGTATGTGAAGAGGATGTGACCTTGGAGCTGAAAGTGAAGACTGTCAAGTATTTTAAAAGTTTAATGCTGGTTCATACCAAGTTGGTGAACTCCCTGTGTAGTGTCAAGAAGGAACCTCAGAAAAGGCAGTCTTCTAAGAAACAGTAACTAGCTTGTGCTGGGACTTGGTATCAGGTACCTTAGAGGCACAAGCAGTTTGTTCTGGAAACTGTCTAGGCGAGTAGAATTATTTTCTAAAATCTATTATGGTTATTGCACATATGTGCATTGAATTTACTATTCCTGGCTATGTGGTGAGGCACCTACTAGTGAGGGAGTTTAGCTAGATGGAGTTTTATTTACAACTATTTTCTTCTTTTTTAGTACTGGGCATTGAACTCAGAACCTTGCACATGTCAGGCAAGTGCTTTACCATCTGAGCTGTATCCCCAACGTGATACTCATACCAAAGTGAGGTTTTGTCCACTTCTGTTCTACTTATGCCATTCCTCACATGGGCAGCACACTCCCACCAAGGATTTTTATCCATATATGTGCAGTAATTCTCAAGTTGGGGGAGGAGTTTAGGGCTTGTGCATTTTGGGAACAACCTCATTGGAGAGTCTTAAGAACCACTCTTCAGCAAGCCTGCCCATGAGAATCATTGTTCTAGATTAAGGAACAAACGTTCAGTACCTAAGTTATATACAAGGAAGCAGTCCTTCTGGTCAGTAACAAAGACCTGGGAAAAAAATCTACCTGGCCCCCCCCCCCCACCACTGTAAGCATGGTGGCCTCTCTGGGTAGGCTAAGAAGGTGGTTTTCCCGCCATGTCCCAGTTCTCTTCCTCAAGGATCCAAGAGGAGAAAGGCAGGAACACTTTTCCTACCAGAGCTCCCTGTTTTTGTCAAAAGTCTATTATATACTCCTGAGTAGAGAAGGCCCACTGGGGTGAGAGACACCGTGATCTGTGTTGTTTACCTAAGGTGAGGGGCTGGTGAGCATCTGGACACAAGTAGGTGCTCCCAGAGCTGAGCACCAAGCCTGTGGCACATGCTTCTTCTGCTGCTCTCTGCTTGAAACCCCTGCCACTCCCACCCCTTAGTTTTGTGAGGCGTGCTCCAAGGTTCTCAGAACATCAGGGAGTCGAAGCCTTTGCCTGTTTGCCCTTCAGCCTCCTTGCCAAGCTGCTCTGCAATGCCTGGTGCCTATCCTCTCTGGACTTCCTGGAATGGTTGCCCCTCTGCTTTTGTGCAGTTTGAAGCTGTTGCTGCCTGTTCCTGGGAAAGATTTTTCAGATGCTGACTCAAGCCTCTACTGTGTTTGGTAACAGCATTTTGTCTGTAGCGTTTATAGGTGATTGTGCTGTGTCTGTGTTAAGTTAATAGATCAATGGACTTGTTTATACTGTGATATTATCTATTAAATCCCATATTTTCAAATAAGAAACAAAAGAAAAAATAAAGGCTGGAGAAAACCCTATTTATGCATCAAGATTAACACAGGAAATAGCCTACTGACAGAAAAGAGTGGACACTCTTCCCCACATGAGTTACACACAACAAACAGCATGTCCCCTGCTCCCAAAAGCTCAGGATGTAGAAGAGGAGGAGAGGTGGGTACTCTGCAAATGACCTATGTCTGGTCATGTATCTCATTACCTAGCACTTTTTGATCCTATGCTTGTCCCTCAGCTTGCTAGCTCACTCCCATTCTTGGAATGGTGTTCCCTTACCTAATAAGCTTTCTCTGTTTCTATCTCTAACCATATGTCCCCTAAGTATTTGTCTCTGCACATAGGAACCTAGGAATATTCTGTAAGTGTCCTGTGATGGCTGAGGAACTCAGATCCAGGCCTATAATACTGTTACTGTGGAATCATATTCTTTAAAGGTTATTTTTTTGTGTGTGCTTGTTGGTTAATAACAGCTTGCCATAAATTCCAATCCCCTGGGTAAGGAGCCCTGATGGAAGAATGCCCTGATTGATATGGGAAGACCATCACCAAATGTAGACAGCACCTTCTGTTGGCAGCCCAGAGCCAAAGGGGCATGGCAAAAGATGATTTAGAGTACATCATATATGTATGTATCTACATATTTCTTAGAAACATAGTACTTTATCATATTATGAACATAAGATAAATTTTTCATGATGAAACATAAGATGATTTAAGTGGTTTCTACACATAATGAAACTAATTTCTACAGCAGTAAAAAAGGTATCACCTTCAAATATATAAACATAAATCTATCAATCTACACAAAACTCACTTCAAGTTGTTTTTCATATTTTATTTATTTGGTTATTTAAAATTTTATGTGTATGAGTGTATAACTCATCAGACCATGAGACATCAGAACACTGGTTGAACACTGAGTAAGGGCCAGAGGCTTTCTAGAAACCCTCCAGGTTGGGCCTGCTGAGGCATCCAGCAACAAGATTCTTGGTCCCTCCAAGAGTGAGAAAGCCACTGTGATGGCTGAGGCACTTGGCCTCAAGGACAAAGCAACTACTGGGTTCTCAGCCTCTCAGAGAATCAGTTGTTGTTACAACTTCAAAGTAAGTTGATTATTGATACATTCTTATGAATATAAGCATATTAATATATCTTGTGAGTTGTATTTCTCCAGAGACCCCTGACTAATACACTTTCAAAATATAATTTGGGCTGGAGACAGCTCTGTGATAGGCTGCATGGTTCAGCATGTGCAATGCCCTAGGTTCCATCCCAACACTGCAAATACAAGATAAAACAAAAGATCAAAATTTTATAATTTATGTTTTGCTGTTATTGTTAGCAAATATCATATAAGATATTTCATGTTGATGGGTCGCCAATGTTAAATTTTGTCTTGATTAACCTATAACTTGGTCCGTGAAATAGAAACATTATACATGTACATATATCACAACTCTATTTCACTTTCACTTAGACATTATGTTTGCCAGTAGGGTTGTTGGACTTTACCTACACTGATGAGGATTTTATGTCAAATCAAATTGTCACTGGAGTTAGGGTTAGATCCTGTTCTCTGGCAGCCCTAACAAGTCAGGCTCAGCCACTCATCCTCAACAAGCCAGTTAATAATACAAAAAGAAAAAGGAGAGAGATTGTTTTTTCACTGTGCCTCCACTGAGAGGAGGGACAAAGAGATCAAGTGACCACCTCCCTTCCTAGTTCACCTTCAGGATCATCTTGATGTAAGGTTAATATTTAAGTAGAGGGGTAGATATATGTCTAGCTAAGCAATCCAAGTCAAGGTATGGTCCTGACTATCACTGACCCATCAACTGAGTTTCCACTCTGTGTAGCATGATGCCCTTGAGGTAGGATAAAAAGACAGGGACAGTGTGGGTGAATATGAGAAAGAAGAGGAGCCCATCATTCTTAGATTCAGTTAATGCCTCGTCATAACACAGAAGTATGAATTTCAGCACAAGTAAATACTGCTTAAGGCCTTCTCCCTTCCCTACTGTAAACCTGTGGTTTTCCAGGAATTGCAACAGAAATCCAATTTACAGGAAAAGGACATGTACTAAATTAGTGACTTCTGGTTTTCACTTTATCAGAAGATAATTCCATCAAAAGAGCCACCTCACTTATGTCTCTTACTGAAATAGAGGGAAGAAGCAAAAGGTTTCCAAGAGACCTTAAAAAATTTTTTTTAACACAGGTTCTCAATATGTAGCCCTAGGTGTTCTGAAACTTGTTTGTAGACCAGGCTGGCCTGGAACTCACAGAGATCTGTCTGCTCTGTCTATAGAGTGGAATGCTGGGATTAATGGAGTGTAACAGCATGCTTGGCTCTTAACAATGTTTTGGAATAAAACTTGAGATCCACCAAAATAGTGTGTATAACTAATGCTAAGGCAGCTAGCTGCTCACTCGGTCTTGGAGAAGCCCACACCTATATTCTCTGTGGATTCTTACTTTCTTTTGAGCACCTCTCTTCTCTCAATTATCATTCTTAAGCCCATATTAAAACATGTTTTAACAGAATCCCCAGCTCTTCATCATAAACTAACTAGTCCTGAATTTCTTTCCACTGTCAAAGTCATGTATAACATTGAGCCTGGCAGTTACCCGATATTGGATTATGTCTGGTTGATTTCATTTGAAAAAAAATTGTCAGAAACATTTCCTTTTGTAATACATGCTTGGTCCTACTAGGGTGTCTATGGGACTTTTTCTTTCAATCTTCTCTGTTACCTGCATTGCCTCTTCTCTTGCCCTATCTATTTCTAGCTCCTTTTGCAATCGCTCCTGAAATTTGTGTCATATATTGTCTGTCCCACAGGTGGCAGCACTTGGCAGGAAGTTTCATGAGTGACTTCGAAGTTGTTCGAACAGCTAGAAAATCATTTGACATATTTCTGTGCTTTTGTGGAATTATGGAACTGACTCCAGAAGACAATGAGGTTAGTCCAAACACTAAAATACAATTCAAGATTCTTTCAATCTGTTTTAAAATTTTCGATAAGAATAGCCTCTTTAGGAAAAATTAGGATGTTATCCAGACATTTAGTGAATTTGTTCTATGTTGGCATTTTCTTGAAATATGAATAGTAATGTCTTAAAACTATTGAAGCAAAATTCTACATATACTTTCTCTTTATAGAGATCAATCTGAGATTCATAATAATTTTTAGTATCTTTATTTTACCCTGAAAAGCAACATGATACTTCTGGATCAAGAAGGACTACAGTAACTGTATAATTCCCCTTTGGTCCCATATTCATGTATACTGGAGTGGTTTGATGGCATTTAGATAACTAGGTCTATTTATGTGCGTAGGGATCTCCTCATGAAAGAGAAGGGAAGCTGCAGATTCATGAGTCTTGTAGACTGTGTAGGAGCAGGACAGATAGTCCATGTACATCTTGCCACCTGAGCCAAGGTCAGAGCATTGAGGCGTACCTTGGAATGCAGAGTCCCCTGACTCATAGTCTCTTTCTTCTTCTAAATGTAAATAAAATCAGGAGGTACATAGAGAAATTCCTAAGGCAAATGAAAACATTTCACTCTCTTTGAAAATTAATTCTTGTCCTTCAATATAGATTCTAGTCTTAATGTCCCAGGTTGATCCGAGAAACTTTCACACACACACACACACACACACACACACACACACACACACACACACACTGGAATTACTTGCTTCTGGATAGTCCTCTAGGTATGTTCAACATCCTTGAATATAGGAACAGATAAAAGGTAATTACAACCTCTGGACCCTGCTTTGTGTATCTTAAAAGCTGCTTAACCTTAATCTATTGAAAAGAAACAAGCAGGGATTCTGAGCTGCTGTGCTGGTAGTCTGGATTGTGCAGGGCTTATTGTTTTCTGGGGACTTATATGCCATTCCTCCATTTTCTTCAAAGCATCCTTTTACAAACAAGGGTATAGATACAGGAAACAAGCAATTCACTATAGGCATGTTTTCTCCAAATATAATAGTTTTGTTATTTACTCCTTGACAAACTTCAAGTAACTGGCAATCCATACATGATTATATTTATAAATAGAATCTTTATTTGGTGATGGGTTAGAAAAAAATGTATAAAATAGAGTGAATGGGGAAAATTAACATGCAAGGAAGGAACAGTTTTCTCACCATGAAGACATAGTAAAATCCTGGTGGATCACTATACAGGGAGGGTGGTTTTGACACTAAGCTTAGTATGAGAACATGGTATTGTCAAGGGAGAATGGTAGTACTCTTCATAACTAGGTCCTTGGCAAAGTGTACTTACTTAGGTCAGATGGGTATCCTTGCAGGAATCATAGTAGGTATACATGGCTGAGCTTTCCCTTATACTCTAGACTATTATAGCATTAAAAGAAATATTTTTTTCATTATTTCCTC
>NW_008342032.1:888846-909172 GCF_000622305.1 Nannospalax galili | reverse complement strand
TATATATATGTATTTCTTGAGACAGGGTCTCTCTGTTTGCCTGAAACTCACTATGTAGACCAGGTTGGCCTTAGTCTTGCAAAGATCCACCTGCTCAAGTGCTGGATTAAAGAGTCGTGCCACCATAACTATAGAACAGTCAGTCACCTTCAATTCCAATGTGGCAAACCAATCAAGTTATGTTAAAATTTCTAAATAAAGATTTAAGTGCCTCTGGGGCCCCTTTCTGCTCCATGCTGGAATTTTTAGCTGGCTTAATATCCTTTAGGTCGTGTGTAGGTGATCATAGCTACTGTGAGCACATGTATACAACAATTATATCCTATCAGAGAACAGCATTTCAAAGCACCCTTCCCTAGCCTCTGGTTCTTACATTCTTTCTACTCTCTCCTTCATGATGGGTGGGGGTTGATACAGAGGCACTGTCCATGGCTGAGCACTCTTAGTTGTTTGCTGTCAGCACTTTGAACAGTTTTGAGTCTCTGCAACTACAAAAGAAGCTTCTCTGATGATTGTTGAGGACACCAGAAATCTATTGATTTATATATAAATATTTAGAAGGCAATTTGATAACATGGTCATCTATCAAAACCACATCAGTAGGTTCTCCTCTAGGTCCTATGAATTCTTTAGCCAGGGGTATTTGACTAGGTTTATAGTGCCAGTCATGAATTTTGTCCTGTAGAGCAGGACTCAAGCCAAATCAAGAGAGTGTTTGGATATCTCCATAAATATTCTTGCTACTATCGTATCAATGAATAGTTCTTACCCAGGTGGTATTGCAGCATGCAGGCATCAGCACTCAGAAAAACTATTGATGCCATTGGTCTCCTAGCAGCTTGCATTGTACCTTCCAGCACTATGAAAGCTAACCAGCAGAGACTATTTCCTAGTCATTTCAAAACTGATTTCTCTATGTCCTTCAGTCAAGGTACATATGTGTCTTCAGCAATAGGGTCTTACATTCTCATTAAGGTGGGCAACTGACAGCAATGATAGTATACTGTGTTGTTTTTGTGAGCCTCTGATACAATGTATACACACATAAAATTTTCAAAGAATAAATTTAAAAGTCACTAATCATCTTTCAAAAACTAGTTAAGGTTTTCAGTGATGAAATAATATGAGAGCAATCTCCATAAGCATATCAGCAGAAATATAAGCAAGTGACATAAAAGTAATGCACATAAAATAAAGCCTCAATTTTGAAATAAGTCTCTTTATTAGCTGAGGTATAATTGCTAGCACATTGCCTGAAGGAATACACTTATCAAAGAAAGTTATGGGATTTAGAAAAGATTCCTAATCCTAATAGCTGGCTCCTTTTAGACAAAAAAAAAAAAAAAAAAGATAAGAAGGCTTACTCTGATGGCTGACCAGGATGGCCAACTTGAAGTTAAAGGACATAGGAGATTATTAAGGGGCATTTGTATGTTTGTCTATATAGCATTTTAAGATAAGATTAACTAAGGGACAAAACCCACCCTCAGTGTCTGTCTTAATGTCTCTTGGTCTCAGATAAGAGAAAAAGAGAAAAACAGTTATTGCAGGAATTCTTTCTCTCTGCTCCTGGAAACCATGCAGTAAGCTGCCACACGACATCACAGCCTCAGGATGAACTGAAGCTTCTGAAACTAAGAATGGAAATAAACCTTTGCTCTCCTAAATTGATTTGCTTAGGTATTTGTTACAGGTATAAGGACTGATGAGAGAAGACACTGACACTGATAGGAAAGTCATTGCTGTATGTGATTCAGAAGTCTTTGGAAATGACTTGTTGGAGGAACTCAGAAAAGCTGGAACTCTGTTAGCAGAGATTAATGTAATGCGGATTCTTTGAGCAGGAAAGTGCCTTTCTTGGCTGGCTCTTGGTGGACTCAACTCAGGGATCAAGGATGCCAGATAGTCATGGTCACTGATGTCATCTCAAGCCAATGGCTTACAAGTTTATGATCTTAAGACCAAGAAAAATAAGGAAATGCACACAAGGAGTAGGTAGAGCAAACACGCAATAAGAAAAACGGAGAAAAAACTCCCAAGAGTGGAAGGGGCTATGAGAGAAGAATACCATCATGCTCCGCCAAGCAGTGGTCTTTTATGGTGAAAATTGTATTAATCTGTTTTGAGACTGATAATTTTTTAATGCACCGTATACCATGCCTGAAAAGAATCTACAAGTCTGATGCATGCTCCCTTGGCCCAAGTAGTTATTCATCTATTCAGGGGATGGGTCACTTGTGCTACTTGACTAGCTCATGAACCTGCTCATATTGCCTAAGGAAAACTAGTTTTTGTCTCAAATAAGTGATTCTAGTGGAAACTCAGAGACCATAATGTTTTTAGGAATGTAGAGAGTAAAATTGTGCTCATGAGGGACTGCGGATAGGCTCAGCAGTTAAGAGCACTTTATGTTCTTGCAGAGAACCCAGGTTATGTTCCCATCTTTAACATGACAGTTTCCTACAGTTTACAAATGTCTTTAACTCCAGTTCCAGAGTATCTGATACTCATTCTTGGCATCTGTGGGTACCCGGCATGCATGTGGTGCACATACAAACATGTAGGCAGAACACTCATACATATTAAAAAATAAATCTTTAAAACTATGTTCCTAAAGTTTCAGAGGAAGTCAATACACTATTGAAAAATGTATTAGAGATCATGTCTGTTTATATTCTAGCAAAGAACTGTGTACACTTTATGTGACCTAAGGTTTTATGTGAGACTGAATTTAAAGGTGATGGGGCAGTGAACATGATGGAGGAAATTTCAGTGCACAGCATTCAGTCTGTCTTGTGAATATTGCTGGATTTCAGGCATGTTTACAATGAAATGTCAATGAAAATGGTGACCAGAAAGTATAAGGAGAAAGCTTGAAAACCCTGCAGTTCACCAACCAAAGAAGAGCATGTGGAGTTGGTACTAGAGAAAGCATGACAGCTGAAGAGATTCACTTCATTTAAAGAGGTCAAATAATGTGTGCTGTGGACAAGTGGAAAAAATGCCTTGAGAGCATCTCAGGAATTAGCAGTACTAGCACATCATAGGCTCAAAGGTGTAAGTTTGCAGTTTGGAGAAACTTTGAGAAGAGAGTTTAGGATGTTGTATTTCCAGGATAGAGTTTCTCTGTGTACATATATCTAGGAGCCCTCAGGCTGCTAAAGCAACGAGCCAAGAGTTCCATGTACTGTTTGTGTTGGATGTAGACCTTGTTATCTACCTTGTGATATGTAGGTTTTCATTCCTTTTAAAAAATATTTTACTTATTATTTTTATTTTATGTGTATGAGTGTATTCATTGCATGTAGGTAGGCACACTGGTGTCATGAAAGGCCCATGGAGATCAGAAGAGGACGGCAACTTCCCTGGAACTGGAGTTATGACAGTTTCTAGTTGCCATGTGGGTGCTGGGACTCAAGCTTGTGTCCTCTGCAAGAGCAGTCAGTGATCTTAACCACTGAGCTCCCATGGTCTTGCATTTCTTTTTTTTTAAATTAAATTAAATTTTCTTATTTTAATTTTTTTTTTTAAATTGCATGATGAACTTCAACCTTGATAGTTTATGGGTACATTGGCAACCTTGTGACTTAGCCAATGGGGAAAAAGTCTCACCTAAAAAACCTGTTGTAAACAGAATGGCTTAAGATGTGCTAATTTATAATCCAAGCAACCCAGTGTTCCCAGAGTTTAAGTTAACAGATGGGAAATTTCTACCGGCAAAGATAACCAGTGGAGCTGTGGAGGGGCAGTAGTGGGGTGATGGACATATGTGGATCTTTTGCCAGAAAGAAGCAGTCATTATTGGGTTTGTTGTCCAGGCTCTGCCTTGAAAGAAAAATATCAGAATTCCTATTTGAAAGTCCCAGGTAGCCTTCATATTCCTGATGCCAAGCCTCTCCTCCCTTTTCACACAAAGAGAGAAAAGTCTTAGCTCCATGGTGCTCGATTGCTTGTCAGAATGTAGGCAAGAATGGAGGACTGGGGGAAAACATCTTTTACTGTAATATTTTTGATCCATCTCTTACTTTTCCTGTCCTACTACACCCCACCCAGGTCCTAATACACACCCTTTATGCACTCTCTTTGTATGGTTTTTTCCTTTCCGTGCTAGGGATTGAACCTACAGCCTCAAAGCACTCTAGAAAACACTACCCACTAAGTTACATGCCCAGCCTTTGCCCTTTGTTCTGCTTACCTCGTTGTCCCAAAGCTTATAGTGCTGATAACCAGGACCCCAAAGTTTTGGCCAGAAATTAGAGGTCATAGTCAAAAGTGTTCGCTCTTTTGAACTTGCTTTTTGTTTTGTTGTTATTACGTGGACCACATAGGATTGAGGCTGCAGCTCATTGGTAGAGTACCTGCCTAGCATGCATGAGGCTCTGAGTTTGATCCCTTTACTCTCCCTCTCTTTACTCTCCCTCCCTCCCCCCAAAAGGTCATGAAACAAATAATGAAAGCACTTGGTATTCTGGTAAGTCTGTTGCACTGCTGGCTCCAAGAGTTCTGTGGTTCTTGGCAAGAGTGCTGTTTGACAAAGTTCCAGCAGAAAACTGATGACCGCTGCTCTTTTGGTGGATGTCCCTTCCGTTACTCCTGGTTTTTGTAATTTCTATAACCTTCTCTTCTTTAAGTATTCTGATAACCAACTCTGATGATGGAATGGGAAGCTAAACCGGGGAAATCTCTGCCTTTAGCAGAATTATTATGTTACTGAAACAAAATGAAAGTAATAAGATAGATGACTTCCTCCTATGACTATGATCTCATTTGGACCTGCATTTGTGATTAATAATAAGGCTTTTCCCAAAAGGAAAAGATAGCATGCAATAGATGCCCTGCTGCCTTTTTACAGGAGTTTATGGTTTTAATCCTGAACAAGGAACTATTGAGAAGAAAGTTTGGTATAAGGAAAAACTAGTTGGCTTAGGGAAGGAAAGATTTGCTAGGTCAGTAAATAGCTGGTGGTGCATGACCTCTGAAGAAAAATTGCCTATTCTTTTACAAAGACTAAAAGTGATTCAAAAAGCCCTTAAAGATAAATGGCAACAAAATAATAAAGGATATTGAAATAGAGAAAATAATCATATGACTCAAAGAATTCAAAACGTTCAGGAAGAAAATAGCAAAAGGGAGAGGAAAAAGGTAAATTGGAAAATTGGTTAGACAATAAATAAAGAGTTGGTTATTCCCATTCCCATGAGAAAAATAATTTTCTCATATACACGCCAACCTGTAAATATTAAATTCAAAGAATTAAAGGGCGAATGGGGACAGGCTGTCTCACACTTCTAAGGTAAAATAGAAACCACAAGGCTATAAAGAAAACAATGAACACATTGTTTGGCTGTGTTAAGAAAAGGTTAATCATTGAACTTTGTACTTTCCTTTTACTGTGATTACTGAAAAACATTGAGCACTGAGAAATATTCTGTAAACTTATGCTTTGATTTATGGTCTGATGCTTTCCTTTTATTGTAAGCTTTCTAAGTATAAATAAAGGTAGTGGAAGGCTGCTTTTTCAGAAGAGAAGAAGAAAAAGATATTCGGGCTGACCTCTCCTGAACCGGTCAGGCTTATAAATAAAGGTAGTGGAAGGCTGCTTTTTCAGAAGAGAAGAAGAAAAAGATATTCGGGCTGACCTCTCCTGAACCGGTCAGTCTACAGCCTCTACTAGAAATGCAATTGTGGTTTCTGGTACAGTCATTTCTACCACCACAGTTACCTTCACCCCTTCAAGCCCCAGTCTCAGCTGGAGCTGGACTCGAGCATTGCACGGTGTTGATATGCCGATGAGTTGTATGTTACAGAGTTCAATGCCTGGTGTGTTGTCTTCTCATGATGACCTTTTCTGGATCTCATTTCTTTCAGATCTGGCATCTATTTCCATGATATTATTTCTTCTACCCTCTGTCAAGTATGCAGTATTCTAATACTGTCTTTCTGACTGAAAAAACATAACTTTAGACCAGGTGTGGTGGCGCGCACCCTTAATCCCAGCACTTGGGAGGCAGAGGCAGGCAGGTCTCCATGAGTTCAAGGCCAGCCTGATCTACACAGTGAGTTCCAGGCCAGCTGGGGCTACAGGGAGACCCTGTCTCAAAAAGACCAAAATATAATAAATAAATAAATGACTTTCTTTTAGTAGGTTTATCTTGAAGGCTAGTCCACATGTAAACTGTTTTAGGATCTCAAAATTGTGAAATAAATAGGCAGTTTCTTTCTTTTTTTTTTTTTGTCATTTTGACGGATTCAGAAAAATTTCAAGGGAAATTGTGGTCATGGACTGGGGATGTAGCTTCATTAATAGAGCGCTGGCCTAACATGCTTAGAGCCCTGGGTTTAGTCTCAGGACAGCATAAAATCATGTGTGGTAGTACACACCTGTAATACCAGTACTTGAGAGATAGACATATGTTGTCTGACAGACTTGTCCTGAAGAAACACAACACACACCTGCCTGTTCGTCCCCAAAAGAGAGTGGTAGTAACAACTGCACAGAAGTCCATCTTGGTGGATGAGTGCATTTGTATTGGGGTTGCTAACAAGAGTATGGAGGAGATACTTATAGGAACAGGGAGGGCTCAGAAGTATCACTGAAAGGCCCACTCCTGCATGGATGACAACTCACAAAAGCTATACAATTTTCAGACACCTGGACAGGTCTGAGAAATTTCCTCTCAACAGCTTGGCTGGTCAGAGTCTCCCACAGCAATTGTTACTGCTTCATAGTTCAGTTTTCTCAAGACATGAGAAATTTGTTTACTTTCTGAGTCTCATGAGCCCCTTGCCCCCTCCTGGAGGGGATATTTTAATTTGGGGAAAACTGTTACACCATTAGGCAGCAGTCTCAGAACTCCATAGTTACCCTTGACTATATAGCAAGTTCAAGGGCAGCCTGGGCTACTTGAGACTCTGACTCAAATAAAAAGAAAACTGTAGTCATGTAAGTAGGCATTTACTCAGGATGTTAACTGAAATAATATTTGTGGATAAATGTGTATATGTTGTATTGCTCAAATACTTAGAGTTTTGTTTTTTTGTTTTTTTTCTCTCATGTAGAATAGGGAAGACTTTTTTTTTTTTTTTTACTGTGTATCTGGAGAATTTTTTCCCCCTTTACCTTTTTACAATTTTCTCAACACACTAGAGTTCCATTGGGTAAATGTACTACATTTTCGTTAACCCCTCATCAGTTGAGGGGCACTTAGGTTGCTTCCACTTCTTAGCTATTTCTCCTACTAGGCTTCTCTCTCAGGTTCCTTCTTTCCCCTAACCTCCCTGATTCCCTTCCATATTCCTGGCCCCTGCAGCTGCATCAGGATATGCACTCACTTATAAGGATTTGCTGCTAGGATCCACAAATGAGGGAGAACATACGTCTTTTGTTTTTCTGAGTCTGTCTTCACTTAGTATAACAGTTTCTAGATCCATCCATTTACCTGCAAATTTCATTATTTCATCTTTCTTTACTGCTGAGTAAAACTCCAGTGTGTAAATGTACCATATTTTTGTTAACCACTCATCAGTTGAGGGGCACTTAGGTTGCTTCCACCTCTTTTTGCTATTGTGAAAAGAACAGCAACAAACATGGTTGTGCAAGTGTCTTTACAATAGGATGAGTCCCTTGGGTATATGCTAACGAGTGGTAAAACTAGGTCATATGGTATGTTCATTTTTAGTTTTTTAAGAGTTCTCCACACTGCTTTCCATAGGGATTGCACAAGTTTGCAATCCCACCAGTGGTGAATGAATATTCCTCTTTCTCCACATCCTTGCCAGCATTTGATACCATTTGTTCTCTTGGTCTTAACCAGTCTGACTTGGGTAAGGTGAAAACTTAAGGTGTTTTAATTTGCATTTTCCTAATTACTTACAATGTTGAACACTTTTAAAGATGTTTCTTAGCCATCTTTATTTCTTCCTTTGAGTACTCTGTTTAGATCTTTAGCCCATCTTTTTTTTTCTTTTTTTTTGGTCTTTTTTAGACAGGGTCTCCCTGTAGCTCCAACTGCCTGGAACTCACTTGGTAGACCAGGCTGGCCTCGAACTCACACAGGATCTGCCTGCCTCTGCCTCCCTGCAGTTTATGTTACCTGTCCCAACCTCTATAACCTCATGGTATTTGCTGGACAAAATCTGTGATGTACCATAAAAACCTGATAATCACAGGCTGCACTAGTATTTTCAGGCATAGTTCAAGAGTTTCAACCCAGAGAAGACATTTATTCATATTTTTCCCCACATTCTCTCCTGGATCACCCTGAGGTCTCTTAGAAACTAGAAAGTGTACACATTTGTGTAAAACACGATCCACCATTGCCTCAAAGAAATACATGCAAACATCATTGTTTTTCTTCTCACCAAGGACGTGTGATCTGCAGAGCTGAAGTGTAGCAGCTTCTGAAGGCAGCCAAGTCCAATGCGAAATAAATAATGACAGGGCCGACTCGCCACAGGTACAAACAATAAGCTGTTAGGACTGAAAATACTAGGAAACTAGGTTGCTGACCTTATCTTTTGGTGAGAAAATAAAAGGAAGTTAGAGGTCGTTTTGTGGCCTCACATCACTGAGAATTAGAATAATGAAATGGTTAAGAGCCCACCCCACCAGGCCCTGCCTTTGTGGAATTTGCCTGTTTCACCTTTACCATCTTCATGAATGCGACCATCCGTGTGCTGCTCCATGGCTGCATCGCCGTTCTGTCCAGTTACTGCTGGGTGTTTCTAACAGGTTACATGGTGCAGAGGGCAGAAACCAAGCACAGCACAAAGTGTCTGATGCTGATAATTGTTAATTGCTTGATCTTGGAGGTTTCCTAGAATCCACCAGCTACACCATACACAGAAAGCCTAAAGCTGAATGAAAATGAGTTACATTTCTTAAAGACGTCATATGACATGAAAAATGTTCTAAGTACTTTTGTTTCATTCTTAAGTAGGTCCAGCTCCTTGCTTATATTGTATTTGAAAGTATGTAACTTGTTTTTCATTTTATAGAAACTCACAGTTAAGAGACTTTGGCCTTTTAAAGTGCTGGCACTGTAAATGACCATGGGAACTTAAAAATTGTTTTACTCTTTAATGATTTTTATTGGATACCATTTTAGTTGTACAAATTAATTTGTGGAGTGATGTGGGATAATTTGATATATTAGACAGTGAAAATAATAATGTTTCCATCTCTTTAAATATTAAAAATTATTAGTACATAATAATTATTTATATAGTATGGCATTTTAATGGCTGCATGCAGTATCAATTGATCAAATCTGGGTAGTGTTTCTATCTGATTATTATTTTGTATTTGGAGACTTTGAGATCCTTTCTTCTGGTTTGCCACGAAATTGTAGTATGTTATTCTTCACTGCAGTACATAGGAAGATTGTACTACTTCTAACTAGGTTTTTGTATCTGTTTTTTGTTGTCACTCCATCTTCTCTCCTCCTACCTTTCACAAACTTTAGTAATCACTGTTATACATTGAGGTACACATTTCATTAGAATGTGATGGAAAAGGATGATGCTTGTCTGCTATATTAAGTTCATTTAACACAATGTCTTAGTTCCATTCCTTTTGCTGCATAGTGAATGTCAATCTCTTTTATAGCTAAAGAACATGCCGTTGTGTGCATACATATATTACATAGGCACACAATCACTTTTTCATTTGCTTTTTTTGTCTCTTTTTTAACTTTTACAAAAACTATATTGAGAATTTCATACATGCATATATGGTGTTTTTTGAGACCGGGTCTCTCTGAAGCCCTAGCTACCCTGGAACTCACTATGGAGAGCAGGGTGGTCTTGATCTCACAGAGATCCACCTGCCACTGCCTCTTGAGTGCTGGGATTAAAGATGTATGCCACCATGCCAGACTTTCATCCACTTTTTATTAATTTTATTGTTAGAAAATTTCAAGGAGGGCGTGGGGAGCTAGGGAAGGCTACACAGTGAGGAGCAGGAGAGTCAATGAAAAAAAGGGGAATATTTAAAAAGGCATATGGAAACCTATTATTTTTTAAACAAATTTAATAATATAATATAATGCTTTTTAATTTTTAAACAGAGATACCATACACAGTTGGAAACATGTGTCCTTAGAAGACATAGGTTATTAAATAAAAGCCTCATTGCCAGGGGTAGGATACCTCCGTATGGGTTGTTGGCCAGAGAGGCCCCAGAGATCACCTAAAACAATAAACACATGGCTCTAGCAAATTCTCTTGATTGTACTTGAACTAGATGACAAGATCCTGTTGTTGAAGACATGCACACCTAGGATGCAAGATATAGAGAAAATAAGCTGGAAAAAAGCTAGAAGCTTCCTCCCTACTGTAGGGTGCTGTGCAGGCTGCTGGAAAATAGGCATCAGTAGTCTTTACAGCCCTGAATCCTACAGTTTATGAAGGCAACCTGCCAGGCAAGTGTGTCCAGTACTGCAATAGAGGCACTGCTCTTATGGAAATAGCCAACTCTTTTTTGATCAGACTTTAGGCCCACTTCACATGAGGGGACCCATGCCTGGTACTATAAATCTCTTCAAAAACCGATAAAGGCGGATATCATAGGCCCTATGGGGAACTGAATACAGCTGTTTAAATTGATCAAGTGTCAAGCTGTCTTCTAAATATCTATATTTATACCCATAAACAACACATACTCTCAACATTAATTAGAGAATGTTTTCCTTCCAGTGAGCAGCGGAGAATGCAGAAACTCAAGAGTGTACAAGGTGATGAGAATAAGTGACAGATGAGTGCTCAGCCCTAATAAAGCCAGACGATTATAGCATTGCCTCTAAAGCTCAGGGAACATTGCAGAAGAAGGGACAGAGATAATGAGAGTCAGAAGATGAGAGAAAGACTTCGATTATTGTCTTCTGGGCAAGACACAGCCATTGCAGTAGTGAACTCGAAGTAACTGCAGTTGCTTGCACTGTGCCTGCACAAGGATAGGCCCCTCATAGTCAGGCATGGATGGAGAAGAGACTCGGTGGCCCCTACCTCTCACTGCTGAAGTATTTGCCAGTGATTAATTCAGAAAATGAGGAAATCATTGGTTTCAGTTACATGGCTGTTAATAACCCCACCAAGCTCCAATGAACATTTTTGATCCAATGGTTACACAGACTGCCCTGGTTAAATTGTTCACAAAACAAAACCCAAATTCCTAAACCTGGTAAATATACTGGCAAGGATGAGGGGTGGGGGGTCTGTAGGGATGGAAAGAAGGTAAGAGAGGGTAGAGGAGAAAGAGTAAGCAGATATGAGAACTTTTTGTGCTTTTAGTTTTGCATTTTTCATTTGTTTTTTATTATTAATTTTTAATTAAATTTTGTGAACTTCATACAATATATTTTGACAATATTCAGATCTTCATCTGCTCCCATATCTGCACCCACTTATAACCTCCTCAAAATTTCTGTACTCCAATACACACACATATACACACATAAATATACTCTATAGGGGCTGGAGAGATGGCTCAGAGATTAAGAACACTGGCTATTATTGCAGAAGATCAGGGTTCGAATACCAGCACCCGCATGGCAGCTAACAACTTTCTATAACTCCAGTTCTAGGGGATCTGACAGCCTCTTCTGTCCTCTGCAGGCCTTGCACAGTATGGGTGCCC
The DNA here is from genome assembly GCF_000622305.1 of Nannospalax galili. Lineage (NCBI taxonomy): Eukaryota > Metazoa > Chordata > Mammalia > Rodentia > Spalacidae > Nannospalax > Nannospalax galili. The sequence goes on along the minus strand of NW_008342032.1, from coordinate 897,537 downwards.
TTACCTACATGAAGCCACCTGATTATTTAGACAGCTGTGGAAATAACAGTCATTTAAAATAGAATGGTAAGTGGCTGGGGAGGTAGTTCTCCCTCGGTGAATAAAGCTGGAATTCTGCTAAGGCAAAAACCCAAGAAACTTGCTCATTTTCTGAGAGAAGACTGAGCTCTTTGTCCAACAACTTGAAATTATTCCTGTCAAGAATTATTCTTACCAGAGGCAAAGAGCAACTACATCCCTCCATTTAAAGCACAGCATAAGGGCTGGAGAGATGCTTCAGCAGATAAGGCACCTGCCATGCAAGACTGGCCACCTGAGTTTGATCCCCAGAACTTACATAAAGGTGGAAGGGGAGAACTGACTCCACAAGATTGACTTCTGACCTCCACACCATGCAGACAATACATGCATACACAAAAAATAAAAATAATTACAAAATAAATAAAATAAAATAAAATTTAAAAACATACTCTGTAGACTACATATAAATATATATATAAAATATGTATATAAAATATTTTATTTTATAAAATAAAATATGTATATAGAATCAGGTCTATGTCCCCAAATGCCCTTCCATGTGAACTCAACTACTGGAGCCTCATCAAATCATTAAGAATCTCACCCTCAAACGAGACTGAATCTCCCTCTCCCAGCAGCTATCGGTTATCAGTAGCTCCTCTCTTGTAGGGTTTTTTTAAAATCCACTTCCCCATGTCTATGAGGGGGTTTTGTCTGGCTTGAGCTTACATTGGATCTGGCCATTCTGTCACCATTGCTGTGTACTCATGTGAGTAACTGTCAAGCAGTCTGGAAAACTCTGTTCCCTTGTTGTTATCTACTTCTTCTGGCTCTTACAATCCTTCTAAGCCTTCTCTTTCACAATGATCCCTGAGCCTTGGGAGCAGAAATTAGATATAGGTGTTCTATTCTAGGATAAGTGCTCTGCCAGCCTCTTCTCTGCACATTGACCTGTTGTGATTCTCTGTGCCACTTACCATCTGCTGTATAATAGTGCTTCTCTGGTGAAAGTTGAGAGATGCATTAATCTACGAGTATAATAATAAGGCATTAGAAATAAGGTTAATACTATATTTAGTAGAATAGTTGTATTAGGCTTTCTCTCATGGCCAGTGAGCTGTCTAGCTTCAGGTTCCTAGGCCTAATTTCACTGTCAGGTAGGGACTCCATCCAATGAAGCAGACCTGAAATCCTATAATATTTGTTCCACTGTTACACTAGTGGGCGTATTTTGCTGGGCCATTTGGTGTAACTCACAGGATTCACAGCTGGCTAAAGTTCATGCTAAGTTTTCTTTTTAAGTAGCTTGGATAGCACCTTTCAGCACTATGAAAGGCAAAGAATAGACATGAAGCTTTGAAATCAATACCAGTTTGATTTCTCATTGTTTGTTTTAGAGCTCCTATTTGTGGTGTCTTCTAAATTAGGAGTATGGAGATTTTCAAAGTTCGATTAAATCCACTTTATACTCTAAGATGGTCCTGAGCCTATGGGACAGGGGTAGAAGATTATAGCTAAAAAGTGATGTGTTCAGGTGTCAAGTTGACAAGGAGTGGAGCTGTGATGTTTAGAATTAATTCTCAACTTGACACTTAGGAGGCAGGTTTCTAGGCACACCTGTGATAAATATACTAGACTAAGGTTCAGTTCTGAGCATGCCTGTGAGAGATTTTCTTAATTTAGTTCATTGAGATGTGAAGACCTGCCTGGAATGTGGGTGGCACCATTTCGTGGCCTGGGCCTTGAACTAAGTGAAAAAGAGAGGGAGCTGGGCAGCAGCATGCATGAACTCATAACTTCCTGTTCCTGAATATGGGTACAATGTGACCATCTCCCTCAAGCTCCTGCAGCTGTCTTCTCTACGATAAGGTATGACCAAATACCTTGCTTTTGTCAGAGTATTTTATCACAACAAAAGAAACTAAACTAAACTAAGACAGGCATTTTCCTAAGCATCTTGTTTTTAGGAAGCTATTGTATATTGGGTTTTTTACTGATTTCCTTTTCAGCTAGCATTTTCATTACTGATGTATAGTAATGAGATTTTTCTATGGCGATTTTGAATGGTGGTATTTTGCTAAAGGTGCTTATCAATTCTAAGAATTTTCCGGTGGCACCTGTAGGGTCTCTTTGGACAGACTTATGATACCTGAATATAAGGAAAATTTGATCTCTCCCTTTCCTGAAATTTCTCTTTTATTTCTTTTTCTTGTCTTATTGCTATAGCTAAGATTTCAGGTACAATATTTAATGAGACTGAAGGAAGTGGACATCATTGTCTCATTCCTTGTATTAGTGGAAATGCTTTGAATTCTCCATTTAACATATTGTTGGTTATAGATTTCTGATTATAACCTTTAATATGTTGAGGTATATTTATTTTATTTTAGTTTTTTTAGGGATTTTATCTAAATGAGATGTTGGACTTACTCAAAGGCATTCTCTTTATCTACTGAGATAATCATGTGATTTGTGTCCTTGAATTTTTTAATATACTGTATCATATTTATTGATTTACCTATATTGAATCATCCTTGTATCACTAGAATGAAGTCTTTGTTAATAATAAATGCTCTTAATAGTCAGTTGAATTCAGTTTGTGACAATTCTATGAGGTATTTGAAACCACCAGGGTCACTGGCCTGTTTTTGCTGTATGTCCTTGTCTACTTAGAGTACGATTATAATGCTAGGTTCATAAAATTAGTACCACAGTGCTCCTGTCCTTTCTAGTTTATGGAATTTTGTGAGAGAACTGCTGTTCTTTTTTAAATGCCTGGTAGAATTTAGTGATGAATTCATCAGGGCCTGAGTGTTTGCTATTTCAATCTCACTGCTTGTTTTGGGTTTAAGTTGTTGATATCTTTTTGATGTTTTTTGTATTTCCTGTGTGTGTGTGTGTGTGTGTGTGTGTGTGTGTGCATACGAATTTATCCCTTTCTTCTAGAATTTCCAAATTTATTAAAATATAGGTTTTCAAAAAATGCTTTCATAATTCTCAAATTTCATCAGTGTCTGAGGTGATATACCCCTTTCATCTTTACTGTGTCTTCTCTCTTACTTAGATTTGAATGGCTACTGAGTTGTCATGTATTTAAATTTAAAAAAAATCTATTTTATTTAAATTTCAGAAGTTTTACATAGAATTAAAAAATTGCTTTCCATAGTTTGATGTCTTTCTGGCCTACCTACATCACCACTCTATGCCATTTAAACCAATCTCTTCCCTTCTGTATTGAGCTTTGACTGTCCTAATCTGGTCCTGTTTTGAACCCGAGATATCTTTAAGGACTAAGTTCAGTCTCACTAGGGCACTCTTCAATACTTGAGTGTAAAGTGTGGAAATAACTTTATTGCTGTGTTTATAACAAAAAAAATCATATATTTAGATAGGGAATTTCTACCTTGCACTCAGAATATTGCAGGAGGAGGATTGCCTTGTAACTGCTGTTAGAACATAACTGGAAGTGTCTTGTTGAGAAATGATCTTGAAATTAATATGACCAACTGTTTGTCCACATTGGTAATACTGGGTATTAAATGCCAATTTAAATGAAGTACATTTAATTCATGAACATGATAAAAAGAAATTTCCATGTTAAAGCTATGCATAGAATAAGTGAGTCATCTGACGTAGATTAAACTTGTAATTTTAAATGAATGATGCATTTGTCAGATGTTTCAAAAGATCAAATATAGATGAATGGCTATAAGTGATAATACAAACTGTGGTGCTATGTTGAATAAAACTTAGTTGTATATATGTCAGTGCTGAAAGTCTGAGCCCAGACTACTGAAAATGTTTTTTAATTGTGTGAAAAAGATGGTAAATAAATTCCTAGAATCCGGACTCATTTCCAGCCCTTCGTTTTGGCCTTCTTACTCACACCATGAAGTATAAACCAAAGTATCTTTTCTGTTTTTTTGCAGTTTCTCAATCTATAAAATAAAGTGAAAACTTATAATTCGCAGTTAACTTGAGAACTGTAGCAGTTTTTACACTGATAAAAACATTTGGAATATGCTAGCTTCCACATTACTTGCAAATTCTCATTATACACTTCTATCTTCTGTTAGGTTGGGCACTATTTTACTATATTGTAAGTTCCTTGAAGATAAAGAATATAAGTTTTGAATCGGGATGTATTCCAGGAATTGACATATCCCTAATGATTTATAGGTGCTTTACTTTCTAGTTTATTTATTTATTTATTTATTTATTTTCAGACAGGGACTTCCTGTAGTTCCAGCTGAGCTGGAACTCAGTGATATACACCAGGCTGACTTCTGTCTCACAGAGATCCACCTCCTCTGCTTCCTGAGTGCTGGGACTAAACGTATGTGCCACGACGCCCAGCAGGTGCTCTGTTTTCTGTATCATTTTGTTTATTCACCATTTATCTAATTATTTCAAGTTCTCAGATTAATTTTTCAACCCAAAGGAACAAAAAAATAAATAGCACTTTTTTTATGTTTGGTTAAAACATTTGGGAAATTTGGGGAAATCTTTGCCTCTGTCTATTGCTACTCAAAGTCAGCTTTTTAAATATTTTATTTATTTTTCTTTTATGTGTATGCGTGTATTGCCTGCATGTAGGTAAGTGCCCTCATGTTGTGCAAAGCCCACAGAGGACAGAAGAAGCTGTTGGATCCCCTGGTGCTGGAGTTACGGACAGTTGTTAGGAGCCAGGTGGGTGCTGGGATTCGAACCCAGGTCTTCTGCAAGAAGAGCCAGTGTTCTTAACTACTGAGCCATGTCTCCAGCCCCCCAAGTCAATTTTATATAACATTTCCATCTCTATTATTTCTATAATAAATACAACTACATTTCCATTTAATATTTTACAGCCTATAAAATATTATGGCAACAATTTATCCATCATAAGCTATTCCCTTCAATTATTCCTAATATAAAAATCTATTGGCAAGAAATGTCTAACCCCTCCTGGGACTGGAAATGGCTCAGCAATTAAGAGTATGTTCTGTTCTTGCACAGGACCCAGGTTTGGTTCCCAGCACCTACGTCATCAGGGGCTCACAATCACCGATAGCTCCATCCCCAGGGAATTTGATCCACTCTTCAGGTCTCTGCAAACACCTGCATTCCCCACACAGACATATATGACTACATAAAATTAAAAATGAAGGAAAATACTTTAAAGTACCTAAAAAAGAAATGTCTAATTCCAGAAAAGGAAAAGAATAAAAACAAATGCTAGTAAATATCCCAAAAGATTTTAAGATTCAGTTTTAAATACATATGGAGTGATTCAGTCCTATGGCATCATCAATTACAGACTGAGATACTTCAACATACCAATTAAAAATGGGAATTGGTTCAAGGGTCTATGGGACCCCTAGTTAACAGCTACTATAGAAGGAGTCCATGCTTTTTTTTAACAGAAAAATTCATTTTTAATACATTGACACTAAGATTCATATGCGTTTCTAATCTCTACATATATGATTATTACTAGTCATAGTCAGTTACTTTCTAATCTCCTTGGCATCTGAGCATGGATATAAAGTCATCAGGTAGATTTCAATGATAATATTTTTCACACCTACTAATTATTAAGGAGCAAATTTTTATGCTTTGAAGAATTTATTTTTTTTATACACCCACTTCCCGGGTAGCACCCTATCATAGCCTCCCTCCCCCAACTAGAGCTCTTATACTCTGATATCCCTGCTACTGTATGCTGTGTTGTTGGCACCCCAGCCATTCTCCACTACTTGCCCTTCTGGTGAATCTAGTCAATCTGTTTCGAGGTCTTTGTTTTAGGAGGGTCAACTGTCCCTCATCTAGCAGTAATCAGTTGTCAATATTCCTTTAGATAAGATTGGGATCTGCTGTTCATTTTCCCAGTTCTCTGCTGGGTTACTATCTGGGAATCCCTTTGGCCACCATGGCCAACAACTCAGAAGGTATTGCCTGTCTGGCATTGTTGCTTGCTATGTAGCCTTTAGCTATACATATGGACTCTTATGAAATTATTTTGGCCCCTTTAATCTTTGGTTATACTTTTCTTTTGGGTGTTTAAGGCCATACAACTGTATGGTCCAGATAAACCTATTTATTTTTACTCTTAAGGTTGTTTGAGGATCTGTTCCTCATGGGTCACATGGGCTTGGGAGGAGCCCTTGGCTCCTTTCTTTTACCAGTTCTGCCTATGTGAAGATAAGTCAAAGGTCCTGCTTGACCATGGTTGGCTTCACTTGGAAGAATGGAGTTAATGATTCCTCTGTGTTGACCCTCCTCTTTGTAGACTGGACACTGGTTCAAGTCCATCTGGTGGGGTCTTGGCCTCCTTGATCAAGAGGACAGATGACCCACCATCAATATAGGACATTTTGAGAGATGGTCATATTTCCATGGAACTAATCGACCTAGGAGGGCAAGGAGCAAAAAGTGTCCTTTATGTTCCTCTGAACAAATTATTATAGGCCTCAAAGTATGTCTGTTAAACACCCAAGAAAGTTAGTTCCACCAGTCTGGAATTTTTAATTACTGTGTGTCATGTAGATAAATCTTAGGCAAAGATCAGTTGTTCTCAGATAAACCTTACCTAGGCATATATTTCTTGATCTGCTAGGTATAATTTGTCAGTAGGTTGTAGGAGTAATATAGTTCTCTCTGGTTTTCAGAACTAGCTAGGCATTGTTTACCTCTCACATTGTCTCACCCCTCCATCATGGTTTTCCCTCTTAAGGTGCCCCCATTTCCCCCTTTTCTCCCTTACCAATATCCTTCTCCTATGGTCCTACCTCTCTTGAGCTCCTTCTTTCCCTTAATCCCCTAAGTTTCTTGTACACCCTTCCCTCCCCCCTCCCTTAAACTAACCCAATTTTTATCCGTATCTCCCTTATTAACACCTGTTTCCTACTGTTCTCTTTCATATTCATTCTTTTCCTTTACCTCCCTGGTTCATTTTCATTATTCTGGTTCCTGTAGTTATGACTAGATACATAATTACTTATCACTAGGATCCACATATGAGGGAGAACATATGTCGATTTTTTTCTGAGTCTTTGTTATTTCACTTAGTATACCAGTTTCTAGTTCCATCCATTTTCCTGCAAATTTCATGATTTCATCTTTCTTTACTGCTGAGTAAAACTTCATCTTATAAATAACCTCATCAATTGAGGGGCACTTAGGTTGCTTCCCTCTCTTAGCTATTGTGAAAAGAGCAGCAACAAACATGGATGTACAAGTGTCTCTGCAATAGGATGAGTTCTTTGGGTATATACCAAGGAGTGGTATAACTGGGTCAAATGGTAGGTTCATTTATAGTTTTGTAAGAGTTCTCCACACTGCTTTCCATAGGGATTGAAAATTTTTCAGCCCTGCCAGCAGTGGATGAGTGTTCCCCTTTCCCCACATCCCCTCCAACATTTGGTATCATTTGTTCTCTTGATCTTAGCCAGTATGACTGGGGTAAGGTGAAATCTTAAAGTGGTTTTAATTTGCATTTCCCTAATTATTAGTGATGTTGAACATCTTTTAAGATGTTTCATAGCCATCTTTACTTCTTCTTTTGAAAACTTTCTGTTCAGCTCCTTAGCCCATCTTTTAATGGGGTTGCTTCTTGTCTTGGTTTTCTGTTTTGTATTCTGGTTATTAAACCTTTCGTTATGTATTCTGGTTATTAAACCTCTATCAGATGTGTTGCTGGTGAGGATTTTCTCCCATTCTGTGGGTTTTCTGTTTGCTTTCTTGGTTGTCTCCTTTGAGATACAGAAGCTCTTTAGTTTAATGAGGCCCCATTTTTAATTCTTGCCCTTGTGTCCTGAGCAATTGATGGCCAGTTTAGAAAATCCTTTCCTACGCCTATATCTTGTAGGTTTTTCCCAATATTTTCTTCTAAGAGTTTCAGAGTTTCAGGCTTTACATTGAGGTCTTTGAGCCATTTGGAATTGACTTTTGTGCAGGGTGAAAGATAGGGGTTTAGTTTCAATCTTCTACAAGTGGAGATCCAGTTTTGCCAGCACCATTTGCTGAACATGCTGTCTTTCCTCCAGTTAAAGTTCTTAGCCCCTTTATCAAATATCAGGTGGCTGAAATTGTATTTGCTTGTATTTGGGTCTTCAATTTTGTTCCATTGGTCTATAGGTCTATTTTTTGGCAGTACCATGTTGTTTTTATGACTACAGTCCTGTAGTACAGCTTGAAATCTGTTATAGTAATCCCCCATCATTGCTCTTAGTGCTCAGAGTTGTTGTGGCTATCTGAAGTCTTTTGTGCTTCCATATGAATCTCAGGATAGTTTTTTCCAATTCTGTGAAAAATGTCATAGGGATTTTGATTGGCATTGCATTGAGTCCATATATGACTTTTGGTAGGATGGTCATTTTCACAATATTAATTCTTCCAATCCATGAGCATGGGAGGTCCCCCCATCTTCTGATATCTTCCTCAATTTGTTTCTTTAAAGATTTAAAATTTTCATTGTAGAGCTCTTTAATGTCTTTGTTCAGGTTTACTTGAAGGTCTTTTCTTTTTCTTGCAGCCTTTGTGAAAGGGAGTGTTTCCATGTGCTCTTTCTCTGATTGCTTGTTATTGGTATATAGAAAGCCTATGGACTTTTGTAGGTTAATTTTGTAACCTGCCACTTTACTGATCTTGTTAATAATTTCTAGGAGTTTTGGGCTAGAATTTTTGGCATCC
>NW_008342032.1:887292-887604 GCF_000622305.1 Nannospalax galili | reverse complement strand
TAGGTCATTTATTTGGGCTTGCTCTAATTTTTTAATGTAGGCACTTAGAGCTATGAACTTCCCTCTTAGGACTGCTTTTAAAGCATCCCAGAGGTTGTGTTGTATTGTCCATTTCACTGAATTCCAGGAATTCTTTTATTTCTTTCTTAATTTATCTTTTGACCCATTCATCATTCAGTAGTTGTTTAATTTCCATGTGTTCATGTGGTGATTAGGGCTCCCTCTGGTGTTGATTGTAAGCTTTAGTGCACTGTGGTCTGATAGAGTGCATGGAATTATTTCAATCTTTTTGTATTTGTTGAGGTTTATTTT
>NW_008342032.1:886641-887110 GCF_000622305.1 Nannospalax galili | reverse complement strand
ATTGAAGTCCCCTACTATTAATGAGTTGGGATTAATCTGGGTCTTTAAGTCTTGTAGCATTATTTTTATGAAGTTGAGTGCACCAGAGTTTGGTGAATATGTTCGTGATTATAATATCTTCTTGATTTATTGTTCCTTTGATCAGAATGAAGTGGCCCTTTTTATCTCTTCTGATTAGTTTTAGTTTAAAGTCTATTTTGTCAGATATTAGAATTGATCCACCTGCTTTTTTCTTAGTACCACTTGCTTGGTATATATATATATTTTTTTCTATCCTTTCACGTTAACATAGTGTCTGTCCTTGAACGTGAGATGGGTTTCTTTTAGACAACAAAAAGATGGGTTTTTTTCTTAACCCATTCACCTAGTCTGTTTCTTTTGACTGGGGAGTTCAGTCCATTGATATTTAAAGTTATTAAGGAAAGATGAGTATTGAATCCTGTCATTTTTATTTCTATTTACATTCATG
>NW_008342032.1:885816-886563 GCF_000622305.1 Nannospalax galili | reverse complement strand
TCTTTGTATTGCTTCGAGTTTTCTGTGTAGGACTGGTTTTGTGGACATGAATTCTTTCAGTCTATTCACGTCATTGAAGAATTTCCATTCCTCTTTGACTATGCTAGACAACTTTTCTGGGTAAAGTATTCTGGGTTGGCATCTATGATCAATTAGAACTTGAAGTACTTGACTCCAGGCTCTTCTGGCTTTCATAGTTTTCACTGAAAAGTCAGCTGTAATCCTAATTTGTTTTCCTTTATATGTGACTTGATTTTTCTCTTTTGCAGCCTTCAGTATTGTCTCTTTGCTTTATAAGTTTAGTGTTTTTACTATGATGTGCTGTGGATAGTTTCTTTTCTGGTCCTGTCTGTTTGGTGTTCTATATGCTTCTTGTATTTGTGTGGGCATGTGTTTCTTTAATTTTGGAAAATTTTCTCCCGCGATTCTCTTGAAGATCTGGTCCATGTCGTTATCTTGGGATTCTTCTCCTTCCTTTATGGCTGTGATTCGTAAATTTGGTCTTTTTATGGTGTCACACAATTCCTGCATATTCCATTATTGTGAGTTCTTAAATTTTTCATAATCTTTGCTTGAGTGATCTAGTTTGTCCACTTCATCGTCCAGTCTTGATACTCTGTTTTCTATTTCATTCATCCTATTGGTGAGGCTTTCTCCTGTCATTTCTAATTGGCTTACTGAGTGTTTCACTTCCTTCTTCATTTCAGCCTCAGTATTCTTCAATATTTCTCTTTTCTAAATTATTTA
>NW_008342032.1:860072-885716 GCF_000622305.1 Nannospalax galili | reverse complement strand
GCTGTGTTATCTTTAGGGGGTTCTCATTTTACTCCTCTAGAGGACTGTTGGTACTTGGTGGGGATATGTTATTTGTGTTTTTCATCTTATTATTTTGCTATGATTTTGACATGTGAATTTCTTTTGTAGTTTCTGATTCTTGTGTGAGAGTCAAGTCTTCAAGTTTAGGTCTGCTTCTTTTTGTGAACTTTATGTGTCTTTGTGGTTTAATTTTTGGGCATGCAAGGCTGGTTCCTCTAAGCTTCCAGCTCTCTCTTTTGAGTTTATATTAGAGTGGCCAGATTGCTTTTGTCTTCAGGAGTTCCCTGCAGAGGCCCAAGTCAGATGAGGATCAGATGATCTTTGGCTTTCTCCTAAGGTCAGGATCCCTCCAGGATAGACTTCGGCCTCAGGAATTTGGTGTTTGGACTGGCTGGGAGCTGGACCCCAGAAAGATGCTGGTCTAAGGCAGCTGAGATGCAAAGGAACATGGGGGAGGGACGTGGCTCCAAGGTCTCCTGGGGACTGCACTGAGGAGCTTATTTGGTCCCTGAGAGAGAGGCCTGTGGGTCAGAGAGAGGCCTGTGGGTCCAGCAGGCCCAGGGAAGCAGAGCTCCACTGTTGTTTTTATTTCTGTAACACTTTAGTGTAATTTGAGACCAGGGATGGTGATGCCTCCAGAAGTTCTTTATTGTTCAGGATTATTTTGGCTCTCCAGGTTTTTTGTATTTCCATATGAAAGTTGAGATTTTTTTTTTTCAATTTCTGTGCATAATTGTATTAGAATTTTAATGGACATTGCATTAAATTTGTAGATTGCTTCAGGTAGAATGGTCATTTTCACAATAATCTTACTGATCTGTGAGCATGAGACATCAAGGTCTTTCTGTCTTCTGTCACCTTTTTCAATTTCTTTCTTTAATGTCTTAGAGTTTTGTTGTGCAAGTCCTTCACTTGTTTTGTTAGATTTAGTCCAAGATACTTTATGGAGTTTGAGGTCATCATGAATGGGATCATTTCCTCAATTTTGTTGGTATATCGGAAGGCTACTGATTTTGTGGTGTTAATTTAATATCCTGCTACTTTATTGAATGTATTTATCAGCTCTAGGAGTTTCCTCATGGAGTCTTAGGGTTCTTTATATACAGAATCATATCATCTTCAAATAAAGATCGCTTGACTTCTTTCTTTCCACTTTACCTCCTTTGTTTTATTCCTTTGTCTTACTGCTACAGTTAAGCCTTCAAGTACTATACAATACTGAACAAGAATGGAGAGCGTGGACATCTTTGTCTTGTTTCTGATTTTAATGGGACTGCTTTTAGTTTTTCTCTATTTAATCTGATGTTGGCTGTGTGCCTGTGGTGTATTGCCTTTATTATGTTGAGATATGTCCCTTGTATGCTGAGATTCTTCATCACTTTTCTCATGAATGAATGTTGGATTTTGTCAAAAGCCTTTTCTGAATCTAATGAAATGATCATGTGGTTTCTGTCCTTGAGATTATTTGTTTGGTGTTTACATTTATTGATTTACATATGTTGGACCATTCCTGCATCTCTAGGTTGAAGCCAACTTGATCATGGTGGATAGTTTTTCAATGTGTTCTTACCTTCATTTCGTTTTCAAGGATTTTATAAAGAATTTTTGCATCTATGTTTATCAGAGTGATTGATTATAATTTTCTCTTTTTTGTTGGGTTTTTGCTGATTTGGGTATTAGAATAATACTGGGGAAGTTATGATCCATGTCTGGATGGAAGCTATCCAGTGTGGCCTTAGGAAGGGAGCATATACACTCCTGTAAGTAAAACTTTACCCACTGCTCTGTAAGTCCAATAAATTCACTGGTTTCCCAGACTGCGGTTTGGCAAAATTGGATCACTAGGGAGGAAGGGGCTGGACATTGTTTGTACCTCCCAAAAGTAATTTTAGCTACAAGATGTTTCTAATTTTTGAAGTAGGCGTTTAATTCTATAAATTTTGATTTTAGGACTGCCTTCATTTTGTTCCAAATGTTTTTTATATGCTGTGTTTTAATTTTCATTCAATTCTAAGAAATTTTTAATTTTTTTCTTGATTTCTCCCTTGATCCAATTTTCATCTAGTAATGCATCGTTTCAATTTCATGAATTTGTGTTCTTTATTTTTATTGTTGTTAATATATAACTTTATTTCTTTGTGGTTCGATAGAATACCAGATGGTATTTCAATTTTCATTCATTTAGGAGACTTGGTTTGTGTCATAATATGTGGTCATTTTGGGGAAAGTTCCATGTTTTGAATTTAGTTATTTCGTTTAATATTTGTATTTTCATGATCTTCATTCAGTTTTTTATCATATCTCTTTGAGTTTCTTGAACATATTTATAATTGCTATTTTGAAATCATTGTCTTGTGCATCCACTATATTGTCATTCTCAGGAAACATTACAGAGGTGTTATTAATTTCTGTAGCCACATTATCTTGTTTATGTGTTTTTTTCAGTGAGACCTAGGCAACTGGACTTGTGTGGCAGGGCTTCTTCATATGGGTAAGTGATCTTGTTTTTGTTGAATATTTGTGTGTATCTTGTTCATTGTTTCCCCACAGGTCAGGTTATAGCCCAGCTGAATACTGCTTGTTTTTAACTTTCGGAGCCACTTTATGTTGATGTCCAAATGGAATGAAAGAAGTGATCTCAGTTCAGCCAGAAATAGGTGCAATTTTTGAGTTGAGATTTCAGGATTGACTCCACAGGGTCCTCAATCAGTAGGTTGTGATGGGGGCTGGTAGGATAAAAGGTTGGCTGATAGATTACAAGGGAACCTTGCAGTCTGTTATGCACAGAGCTCAGATGACAGGGTACAGTGAGGTCTTGGGGTAATGCTCAGAGTCAGAAGCCTGTGGCAGGGAAAGATCCTGGAGGCTCAGGCTGGGCTGAGAGTTGAGATGATGTAGAGTGATTCACCTTGCCAAGACTGGAGGAGTATGCAAGTCTGAATGGGATAGGATCCCCATGGCCTGACAAAGTCTGTGAGCTGACATTGGAAGATGCCAGGAACTAGAGAGTCTCAGGGATGATGAAGCTCAGGACCTTAAAGTCTGGAATGGGAAAGGATCCTGGAATCCCAGAGATGAAACCCAGAGTTGAGATGGTAGAGAGCGACTCGCCCTGCCAATACTGAAAAGACACACAGCTCTGGGATAGGTTAGGATCCCCGTGACCTAAGGAGGTCTGAAGGCTAAGATGACAGAACATTAGCACACTCAGAGAGGGAGCTGTGGACCACAAGTCTGGAGTGGGGAAGGATCCCAGAGACCCAGGCTGGGCTAAGAGCTGAGATGGTGGAAAGAAGAATTCTTTTTAATGACATGTATTCTCTCTCTATATAAAAGCGAGGAATTTCCCTGCCAGGACTTCATCATTGATAAATTTTGTTAGCTGCATAACAACACTTTTGTCATTTTTTTGTGAGATCGGGCATGCTGCAAAAGTGCTTCTCCAGGAACACCATTTCATGGGGAAACTGCATTTGCATCTTTATTCAGAAGTTCAGTAGACATTGAACACATTTTCATTCTTTGGTCACAAAGACGTTGATGCTGACTGGTGGTACTTTCAGTATTTCTTAATTAAAAATTCCAATTGACTTAGATAAAAATAAATTTACAGAGTAGTATAGTGAATGATACAAAATATATTAATGTTAAAACTTATTTATGTACTAAACACTCATTTTTCTCAACAATTGGTAATTAATTATATAGGTAAAATTCATATTATATTTTGAATCTTACAATGAAACCTGTGTTCTACACACAGTAAGCATGTGACCTAGCCTCCCTATTTTTCTGGAGGTCTTCGTTCCATTCACAAGGTCACTTTCATACACAAAGCTTAGTGTCAAAGTCAATCTCCTATGTCAGCAATTCAATATAGGTGGAATAATTCCCACGATGTCGTGTGTTCATGATCATGGTGTTACAATACCACCAAAGGGCCATTTAAGAAAAGCTATTTCCTCCTAGCTAAAAGAATAAAATCTACCTCTAGGTCCTTCACCTGGCAAAGATGCCACATCTCAGGAAGGATGAATCACCTTAAGCCATGCTAAAGAGATAGGAAAAAATAATTATCCTTTTAATTCACTAATGTACTTTTCCCAGAATCTCACCCTGTGCAGTTCCTTATGGAGCTGCAACCAGGCAGCTGGGTTAAGCCTATCCACTTCTGAATTACTCAGAAAAGCACATCTTTTTAAATCTCTTTTTGCTTCTTTAGGGTACTTGTCAAAGCCTGCACATGCTTTCCCTGCTGCTCTGGGCTGTCTCACTTTTTTTTTTTCCCTGTGAAGCTGTCTCCCCCTTCTACCATATGGGTGTTTAAAAACAACATGGCTTTCGCTCTTTCTCTTCTCTCTTTCCCTCCTCTGAGCAGCTGCTGAGATTTACAGTTTGATTGTCCTGTAGTTTTTCTTTTAAATGCTAATAAATTGTCCTTGACCTTTTTCTGAGTCTGTTCTTAAATTCTTATTAATGAGATTAAGAACCCTGAGAGAGGACCACAATTTCTTCAGTAGCATGTAACATATCAGAATTTTCAGCAACAATACAGCATCTATTGTTTGTATATTAATTTGCTCCAAACACTTCCCTTTGCAATATTATACTGTATTAAACAAAACAAATATGCATGGCATAAATATATTTTAGTGACTTCTACTCTGGAATTTACACAATAAATTGATGGTTGTTTTCTTAGATTTTCTTTTGTTCAAGATGCTATTACAGACAAATGGGAGGCACTCAAGTATTAAGTGCTTAATCTATCCCTTCCTCGCACAGATCTAGGAACAAGAAGGAAATCTGTAACTCTGTAGATTGTTTTATATGCCACTCAAAGATGTTTTCAATTGTCTGCAATAAAAGTAAGTCATAGAAGAAATAGTTCATGCAGATTTGGTGACTTCAGCTTCAGAAACCTATGAAGAAATAATATGTAAAAATCACTTTAATACAATTCAATTAGTATTATAATTATTACAATAATTACAGTTAATTTTTCTCTCAGAATAATTAATAATACCTACTACATTTGGGACAAATATAACTAAAGGCCATTTATCTTTTTCTACTTACTCATGTCCTGCTTTATAAATAAGAGTTTTAGGAGAAATCTGAAGTGTGGCATGGGTATACTGGGAAAATAATAGTGTTCTGTACAATCTGCATCACCAGGTCTGGAATTCAGCGTCCCAGCCTGGTAGTGCTAAGTGGTGGGGAGTAAGCTGCTTCTCAGTTATGAAAGCAGAGCCCACAGGTTGTGGTTAATTTATCTCTGGATTTACATATCTGATACTAGGTTCAAGGATACTCAACAGACCCAGGGAACTATCTAGGAGTCACTAATATCATGTTTCTCTGTTTGAAAGAAAAGAAATAAGAAATTTATGACAAAGGGTAAGAATCAGAAGTTAGTGTGGAACAGGTCAAAATGGTGGATTATAAGCCAGCAGCACTTTCCATCTTATCTGTGGATTGGAATGGAAACAGCCAAAGAACAACTTCTCTGCAAGCTGGGTGGCTGAGGGAATTCACTCAAGTTTTATATTAGACATAGAAAGAACTGGAGGGATGCAGAGCTTGCTTATTGGAGCAGAGGGTGAGAAGGAACACATACACACCAAGTCCTCTGTGGTGCTGCCGACAGGAAAGGCAACAGAAATGGACAGAGGAAGAAAGTAAGCGGGCAAAATGGGGGTGCAAGGAGATAGAGACGAGAAAAGGAGTCTCAGTCAGCTACTTGGGAGCTGCAGAGTCGGCTCTGGGTTCTTCACAGAGAAGCTGAAACTGCGAGGCACCTTGAGAAGGTCACGCCTGAGCTTGCTTGCTGAAGTTCCTTTCCCTAAGAACTTACGCAAATAATGCCAGAATGTTGCAGAATTTATCTTGTGTCCTGAGCGCAAGAAACAGGTTGAAAAACATATTTTGCAAGACTCCCTTTAAACATACTGAATGGAGTGGCTTGGCAGCTCCTGTGTCCAAATAGAGCCCTGATGCTCCTTGTGGTTAAAGGATTCACTCATTCATTCATTCATTCACTTTTCTTTCCATTTATCCATTCCACAAACTTTTTTGTCCCAATTTTGTAAGACACTTTACTGTGCAATGGGGATTGTACCCTTAAAAAGATTCATTATCATGAGAAACAGTACTATTGTTTGAATATGAAATCTGCTCACTGTACTCAGAAGGGCTCCTTTGTAGAACCCACAGTCTGTATGTGTGTTCACAAAGTGTATGTGTTCACAAGTATTATTATACATTTCTTTTAACTTTTTCTTAGAATAGTTTGGTTTGGCATAATCTGTTATAGTAATTGTAAGTTTATTGTATTTCAGGTCAGTTGTAAGTTTAAAATTAAAAATTGAAATAATGACATTAGAATCATCAATCATCCTTGATTTTAGTGTCAAAAAGAAATGAACATGTGTTCAAAATTTACTGAAGGTGCTGAGAGAGTTTTCTTTCAGAATGTGTAGGTGATAGATCAGTATGAGAAATTAAGAGTACAAAAGAAAAATAAATAGGTAATTTGGAAAATAAATCTCACAATGTGAGAAGTTTTACAAGTGACAAAGATGCCTGTTTTGAACAAAGTTTTATAAATGAGTTCAGGTTGGCTTCTGTCCTCTGTCTTTAGAGGATTTACTCACTTATTCATTCATTCATTTATTTTCTTTCATTTACTTCACAATACTTTTGGTCTCAATTTAGTTGCATATTTTCCTATAACTAGGGATATACCCTCAAAAATATTCACTGCAATGAGAAAGATTATCTTTGAAAATTTTCCCTCATACCCATGGGTGGAACCATTTTTTAGAGGCATGGAGAACTTTAGGAGGTGGATCTCATTGAAAGTTGTAGGAGAATGGAGGTTTGACCGTGGTTGTATCTTGCTTTGACCCTCTCTCTCTGATCCCCAACTTCCAGGAGGTGAACAATCTTCTCACACACACCCTACTGCCTCACCACAGCCCAGAATCAACACAGCCAGCAGAGCATAGATCTAACCTCTGAAATTTGAGCTATACCAATCCTTCCTCCTTAAAATTGTTTCTTTCATACATATGCCACAACAATGAAGATGTGACTAAAAGACAGATACTGAACAAAGCTCTATAAATAGGCAGAAGTGTTTCAGATTGCAATGAATATGATTTAACAAAATGGGGGGGTACTTAAATTGAATGATTTTGTTCTTTGCCAGTCAGAGAAGGAGTCCCTTAAGAGGTGAATTTAAACTAAGTAGTGCAATCAAATTATGAAGGCAAATTCCTAGGGCATGTCATTTCAAGCAGAGGCCAGTGCTTGTAAAATACAGAAAACCAAATTACTGCATTTAAGTCAGAGAAGAAAGGGTATTTCTAGAGTGCTGGAGAAAATAAAGCAAGAAATGAGTTAAGAATTTTAGGCAGGCAAAAGCCCATGACAGAAAAAACTTTAAATTATTAAAAATGTCACATAGAACTATTGTTATAATTTTCATTATCTGAATTAAAATAATAAGCTTGCTTATTTAATGTGTGATTAAACTTAGTATCATAAGTACTTGATGGCTATTTGTATTTGTTCTGTTTGTTCAAAATTATTATTTTGAACATTATTAAGAATATCTTAGTCAATTCTCTGTTATATAATCAAATACAATCTGGATATTTCACATTCAAATCGAAATAGTGTTACTTTGAGACTTTAGAAAACAAATCAATCATGCTTAATCTGCACCACCTGCTGTAAAGGTCAAGCTCCTGGCTCATTACTGATCAATGATGAAATTAAGCTGCCTCTCAAATTTGAAAGAGTGCCAAGGACTGTATTAACTCAGCGATGGACTCAGATCTGCAGCTACTTCATTCTGTATTCAAGTATGTTCAGAAGACCAAGGTGCTAAGTGACTGGTGATGCCTCTCTGTGATTAGGATATTCAGAGTAAGGAATACTGGAATTTCTGTTGCAGATCAGACTTGAAAGTTAATGAAGTTTGGGGATGTTATAAGGAAAAGATGCTCACTGAGGTCATGTTATTGGAGATTTAAGACTAAGTAACTGGGGCTGGAGAGATGGCTCAGCGGTTAAGAACACTGTTCTTGAGGAAGACCCAGGTTCAAATCCTAGCACCCATATGGCGGCCAACAACTGTCTGTAACTCCAGTTCTAAGGGATCTGAGGCCCTCATCTGTCCCTCTGTGGGCACCGCATGACACTGGTACACTTACATACTTGCAGGCATAACATACACATAAAATAAAATTTAAAAAGAGTAAGCCACTAACATCTCCTCTGCTTTGGTGAGGCCATGTTAGCAGCACAGCTGCTCCAGGAGGTTTGCAGAAGAGATCACAGGAGTGCCAGGAGCAAGAGAGGGGAAGGGCCAGCTCCAGGCTTATGCTTTGTTTGGTTCTGTTCTTTTTCTTTCTTTTCTTTAAAAAATGCCACCTGTTTTAGAAAGAATTTCTCCTAAAAGATCTGACCCAATTCTGTGAGACATTAACCTATTCATAACAGTGGCTGGCACTTGACTGACCTTGTAACCTTCCAGGAGGCTCTGCATCTCACAGGATCCCTCTCAACTCTGCAGCTCTGGATTTCAAGTATCCAGCACAGGAACCATTGGAGAGAGTAATACGCATCACAAACTAATTAACTTCTCACTTGCTCTATATGTGTTAGGTAATTTTCTAGGATACACATGAGCAGATACTTCTGGAAAGGGGATAAACATCTTTTTGCTAGCTAATGGCAGTTACTTCCCAAGGACAATGCTCTGATTATACTTTCACAGGGAATGCTTCTGTTAGTGTTTATTTCTGCTGGTTATGTTGGCATTGCTTTTTTTTATTCTATTGTGCTATTTGACTTTTTCTAGTAAATTTATGTATTTTTAAGATATTATGCTTACTAATATTTGCAATTTGTAGGATTTGAAAATATCTCCCAGATGATATTTTTGTCAGTCTTCCAGATTGTTCACTTTTGTAGGAATTCTTTATATCACTATTATGATTGAATCTGAAAAGTCCCCCACAGGCTTCTGTTTATACTCTTGATTCACAAATGGTAGAAGTATTTTTTGAGTCAGTTGGACATTGAGGAGCTGAGCCTAGCTTGTGGAAGCAGCTCAGGAAGGAGAGAGTTTGAAGGTTATAACTGACTCTGGTTTTGGATTCACTCGCTGTTCCCTGGTCAACCTGGTTGAGCAGCTCCAACACAGGCTCACACTGCTGTGACCTTAGTCATGCTTTTGCCGCTGTGGTGCCTTAGTCATTCTTTTACCACTGTGGTGTGGCGAAACCCTGTGAAACCTCGGGCCAAGCCAAATCTTTCCTTGACTAATGTGTTTTTCTCAGATACGATGGTTACACAGATGTAAAAGCATGGTGATTTTGTTCACATTGAACCAAAAACAGACTAAGTTTTTGATATTGTTTACCCTTAATACTACAGAGGGTGATAGATACATAGGCCTCAGTATCTGATCACATCCCTTAGTCTTCCCTTTGAGGGGAGCAAGGTCTGCTTGTACATTCCAAAGGAGAGCAATAAATGGCTCTATTAAGGTGACTAAAATGGTTCAAGATAATTTGGCTCTGGATTTGTAACACCCCAAATTCTCTATAATTAATGAAGTTTCAATCAATCAGCCTTTCAGAAGGTTTAGTGTAAGGTTCTGTTCCTTCCGGGAACTCTTGTCACATCTATCAGTATTCTTTAACAGTTTGTCCTTGATAGTGGTAGTTTTGTAAGGCCTTAGTTAACTGTTGTTTGTTAACACTATGCATAAATAAAGCTTCAAAAAGGAATCTGAACACTATTTTTGAGATGCTAGGACAGTACGCACAGGACAGAATGGACTCTAGCTATGCTTGACCTAAGAGCCACTCCTTCTATACCTATGAGGCTCAACTGGCCATAAAGGGTTCTTTGGCACTAACTCCTTAACCTGTGTCACTTAACCTCAACATGGTGTAACTTGGAAGTTCCTCCAATCACTATGATGGCAAGCTATGGTCACATCTCCTTCCCACACTCTGTGGAAGGAGTCTGCATGAAGGGGAGGTTATATAAGCTGGGAAAGCAACGAGGCAGGGCTCTCACCATTTTGTGTGGCTGTGGAAGATGGGTGTTAGTGGTACAGATCACAAAGCTTAGCCAAAATGTAGAAAATGGGCCTGTGGGAGTTCATGCCTTTGTAAGTGACCCTTTCCCAGATGTCATAAACCATGCAAAAACCAAAATAGAATGTATCATGTCAGTTTTCTCAATCTGAGTTAGGACCTCATGACCCTGGGATCCCAGAGAGTGTGCAGGAGAGTCTCTGGGTCAGGGAGAGGATTTGGTACAGCACATGGGATCAAAGTAGACCAATTAAGACAAACCTTTGTAGTTTTAAAAAATTATCTATTTGGTCAGGAGTGGTGGCACATGACTTTGATCCCAGCACTCAGGAGGCAAAGGGAGGCAGAGCTCTGTGAGTTCAAGGCCAGCCTGGTCTATATAATGAGTTCCAGGCCAGCTGGGGCTACAGGGAGACCCCATCTCAAAAAGACCAAAAAAATTTATCAATCCATCTATTTATTATTAAATTGAGGTCTCACTATGTACCCCTGGCTAGCCTGGAATTCATTATGTAGGCCAGGGTAGCCTCAAACTCACTGAGACCCACTTGCTTCTGTCTCCTGAGTGCTAGATTAAGGGCATGTGCAACTCCACCTGGCAGAAGACACATCTTATCTCAGTAACTTGAGACAATTTAGTAACCTGCAGATGGTTACTCAGTGATGTGTTCAGAGAAAAGAGGGGAGTTATCAGAACTGGAATGAAGTCATTCTGGACATGGGAGCACCTACTGTACTCTCAGCACCTGGGAAGCTGAAGCAGGAAGATCATAAGTCTGCAGCTAGCCTAGGTTTCATGGCAAGACACTGTCCTCAAACAACACAATGCAATTGTTTGTGCAGCACTTTCAAAATTAACTAAAATCTAAGAGGTTAATGAGAAATTGATCTTATGAATGGATACCTGGCACTAACTGAATATGTTCTAACCGTGGTTCTTACATAGAGACATTCCAACTCAAGACTGAGCTATCGATAAATGAATAGCTATAGGGAATCAGTGGCTGCTAAGGCAGAGGATCAATTGTTTCCAGAGAGCATAAAACTTACCCATGTGAGCACCACTAAATGAACTCGGTATATATATATATACATATATATATATGTGTGTGTGTGTGTGTGTGTGTGTGTGTGTACATACATATATGTAACAATCATCAAGGAAAAGGTCATGAAATCAGCAGGGTGTGAGGAGACATAGGAAGAGTTGGAGGGCAGGGTGAGGAGTGATGTAAATATAGTGCTCATGTATGAAATTGTCAAAAATTAATTCTTTTTTTTACAAAAAGATTGAGGTGTTGAAACAAAAAGTGAGGAAATGTACCCAGCTTACCAGCTTAGCAGGGATGAAGATAAACCACAGAAACTTGTGTCCCCCACTTTGGTTATCAGGCTGTTGAAACAATGAAGCCCAAGAAACGAGATCCCTGAGGAATCTCACACTGGGAGAAGAAAAAAACCTAGAGCCTGGGTCAGCCAGAGGGGAACGTTTTACAACTTGTTAGACTACTCTAGAAGAGAGGCAGTGATGGGTCAGTGACCAGTGGGATCACACCTTACTAGAACTTCTTAGATATGAAAAACTCTGGTTCTCTATTTAAATGTTAAGTTCACTTTAGGACCCCACAGAGGGTTTGGCTGTTTTAGTTGGCTAACTGAGAATAGTGGATAAAGCTGGCTTGTTTGGAAACAGGCTGTGATCCCAAGTCAAGTAACAATGTTTCATATTGCCTAACAGAAATAATATTTATTCAAGCATTTGGAAATAGGCCATGAATAGATAATCATCAGTTATTTTTCTGTGAAGCATTCATGGACCTGACAATACAGGTCCCTCAAAGAATGTCCTTTATTTTCATAGCTGACAAAATTTCTCTAAGGTGATGAAAAAAGAATCTATTTTTTTCCTCTATTTTTTAAGCTAGAAAAATTTCTATCTGAGAAATCCCAGCATTCAATTAGCAAAACAAAAAGCAAACTCAAGGCAGACTCAGCATTCTGTACAACAGGAAGCCCGGTGATGCCTACAAACACAAATGGCTTCATTGCTCAAGTGTAGAAAGACATTCCTCCTGTTTCTCCTTGTGTGGCCATCAGAAGAGCTACAACTGTTCATCTGGTAGAGTTAGGAATACAGAACCTCTGTCTCACCCAGAGTATGATATCAGAATCTGTTTAGTTAGCTTGCTGGCAGAGTTCTACAGGAATTCTCATTTGAAGTGCTAACATGTTCATCCTCTCTTTTGCTGGATCTTGACATGAATGCATTGGGAAAACATGGAAAGAATACTTTTTTCCTGAGATAAATTTATCAGTGTCCTCCATGGAATATATAGGTAGAAAAGGACTGGAAGACACTTGATAAGGAGAGGATACTGAAGAAGAAAGGTGATGTTGTTGAGAGAAAGAGAGAAGAAACATGGAGGAAACAGACATGTTTAACTCAAGATAAAAAATTTTTTCTGTTTTTTATTAAGTGTTCACCACAGACTCAATGAATTTATAAAGCACAACTTGATTCACCTCATGGTTCTGGAGGCTGGGAGTTCCTAAGTATATGGGATGTCTCTTGGGAAAATTTTCTTGTTTGTGGGAACTCCAATCAGGTACTTCATGGTAAGAAGGATGTTTGTAAGGACCATAGCCAAATGAGATTTTATAACTGACATTATGAAGAGAACTCATTACCTCACTAATTAAAAGACTCATGAATATATTAGATCATTCAATAACCACCTCTTAAACATCCAAACTGTGTGTGACCAGTTGTGGTACTTAGTAATAGTCTCCAGCTGGTGCAAAATAAGCTTCTTTGATGAGTGGTGACTGGGATATTTGTCTGTAATATAAAGATACATAATTTGCACATAGTAAGAAATTACATTAGTCTAGAAATGTGACAGTTCTGGAATTTTCTCTAAGATCTATGACCACTCCAGTATTTAGTTATGTTTGTAGAACCACACTTAAGTTTCCTCCCATTGAGTGGGCTTTTAGTTGATTAGGTAGCTGTTGATTGTCCTCAAGATGAAAGTGCCACTACTGCACCAATGTCCTATGCTGTGCCAACCATTGATGTGGTTATTTGTTCTTGAAGCTGGTGTTTGGCCATAAGTTGATATTCTCCCTTGGCACATTCATAGCTCTCTCCAAAGCCATGAGAGCTGCCTTCAGGGGAAGTGCCTTCAGGTCAGTTCCAGCTCCATTGTTCCAAATCCTGTGTCCAAAGTATGTTCTGTCTTCAGCAGTAGGGTCTTACCTTCAAGTTCTGGGAGGCAATCAAGGGCTGTGGCAATTCCTGAGCAGCTGATGTCCTATTTAGAAAGTCTTTTCCTATACCTATATCTTGTAGGTATTGACAATGTTTACTCTAACAGTTTCAGTTTCATGTTTCACATTGAGGTCTTTGATCCATTTGGAGTTGACTTTTGTGCAAGGTGAAAGATAAAGGTCTAGTTTCATTCTTCTACATGTGGAGATCCAGTTCTGCCAGCACCATTCTGTTAATGTATTAGTTTACATAGAAGCACAGTCTAAAACATGAAGAGGTTTCATATGAAGACAAGAAGAATAATTCAATTAGGTCCCGTAGAGAAATTAAATAGAATTATATACATTCTAATGTGCAGATTTTTAAGCTATAAGAGACAGACCAAATTTCAAAGCCCAGAAAATGTCTAGGAAAATAACCAAAATAAATAAACATAAAATCATGCATATAGTATTAAAACCAACAGAAAATGTATTAGTTACTTTTTTTTATGGCTATGGCCAAGTAACTGACAAGAAGCAATTATGGGAGGAAGGGTTTGTTCTGGTTCATAGTTTATTCAAGGGGATCTTTCGTCATGACAGGGAGTAAAAGTCAATAGATGATCAAGGCAGTAGCTCAAGATCCGACAGGTCACATTGCAGAAGCAGAAAATGAACAGGAAGAGAGAAGACTATAAAACCACAGACTATAAAACACCATCAATTGCTTACTTCCTACAGTGAGGCATCACCTTCTACAGGATCCATAACTTTCCCAAACAACACTACCCACTGGGGATCAAATATTCAGATTTTACATTCAACCACAACTTTTTTTCAATGTATATTTTTATTGAATTGTGTGCATTCCATACAAAATATCTTAATCACTTTTATAACCACTCTCCCGTTTGTACCTTCATAGTCCCTCCACCAGATTTTATGCATTCTGTCATATACGTTAAGGCCTATCAAATCAAGCTTGTGTACCCAACTGCAACATTTGACTCCATAGCTTTTCTTAGTAACTTGCTTCTCACAGAGCTTATCCACTATCAAAGGAGATTTATTATACTGTCTTGCATGGTACAGGCTGATTAGACCAACAATGACTGCACAATGGAGAGGCTGAAAACTGGGGAGGTGCTGTGCTGAAGGTCAGAAAAGATTCCTCAGAAGTTGCTGGTCCTTAGTTTCTTTGTGGACAGACTATCACTGGAAGTTGCTACTCCTGGAGAAGGCTCTGCCTTCATTAGTTAATACTTCAGGGCATACTCTCATGGATTTGTCTAGAAGAGTGTCTCTCAGTTGACTCAATATCCAATCAAATAGACAAAGATTAACATCCCACAAATTAAAGTGTTACAGGGGTTGGAGAACTGGCTTGGTGGTAGGATCACTTACTACTCTTACAATGAACCTGGGTTCAGTGCCCAGCACCCATGTGGGCCTCACAATTGTCAGTAACTCCAGTTCCAGGGGATTTGACATGCTTTTCTGGCCTCCATGGGAATTGTACACATGTGATGTACTTACATGCTGGCAAGGCACTCATACACATAAAATAAAAATAAATAAATTTTTTTAAGTGTTATGAAACATGAACACTAATTTATGTAAGAAACATTTAAAAACTCCAAACAAACATAGACATAATGATATATTTTACTATAAACTAAATGACCAAAAGTATAGACATGGGAAAGGTTTACATTTCATTTGTGCTCCTTTTTCTGTTTTCCTCTGTGGATTCATTTATTTGCACCTTTCCCTCTCTCTCTTTTGTGTTGATTGTCTTATAAGAAATTTCTATTATTTCTATTTCCATTTAAAGAATGTTGTCATTTATATTATATACTTAATTATTTATAAATTAATGTCATTTTTGGCATTTTATTAAAATTATAATTTATTTTAAAGTTTTATGCTTGAATACATAAATTTACTTTGCTAAACATTAATCAACTGCCAGGTATTGCATATGTGAACCACTTAGTGAGACTGCTAATATTTTGATATATTGTATCAGATTCTTCAGTAGAAATGCATTCTCATATTATATCACAAAACATCTGCATAGGTATTGATCACTGAAAATTTAAAGCTCTTGAACCGTATTTATAATTTATAAGAAGAAGAGTAAGTAGTGATATCAGATAATTTTATCTTCAACTAGGAGTAAAGGACTCTCTCTACCTCCTGTTCTGTTATCAACGCCTCCTAAGAATAATCAGGAAGCAAAACACAGTGGTTGATTAGTAAATGTAACATCTTAGAGAAGAGCAAAGGCATCACTGAGATGTCTCAAAAGAGGGGTAGCCATGAGATTTTCTTTTACTTGAACCCAGCCCAGGTGTCTCCGTTCGATGTTTGAGGGTGGATAAAAGGAAATAATTTCAAAAAAACAAATTCCCATAACATTGAAATCCTGTTGAATGTTTTCATGCAACTCACAATCGGCGCATTAGAATGTATATAATTCTATTTAATTTCTCTATGGCACCTAATTGAATTATTCTTCATGTCTTCATATGAAACCTTTTCATGCTTTAGGCTGTGCTTCTATACAAACTAATGCATTAACAGAATGGTGCTGGAGAGTGACATAGTCACCTTTTATGAGGTTTGAGATGAAAGCAGGGAGCTGCTCATATAGACAGAGCTTTGAATTATTAAGAACACTGCATGGAAATGTAATAATCATAATCATCATAATAATAAAATGCATTATTTCATGAGACTTAATGGATGTTATTCAATTCCTTATGTAATATAAATTCATACATTAGATATACTCACCATATGTTATAACTATTAATATTGTTCTTTGTATTTTCATTATGAGAAAAACACTTTCAGTTAGAACATACTTGAACAAGATTCCTGTCCAGTTCATACTTATATAACAAAACAACCCAAAGTTTTTACATTGTAGAAAGATGTTCAGATTGCTCACAGTTCTGCAGATTTTGGATCATGGCAAGTACTTGGCTCTGGAGTGCACAGTGTCAGGTAACACAATAATACAGAACAAGGTACAGGTAGGAAGAGGTCACATGGTAAACCAGGAAACAAGAGTTGAGAATAAGTCAACGGTGCTTTCAGATTATTTTTTAAATTTATTTTTAAAAATATTTTGTTATGTTTATTTTATGTGTACACGTGTATTGCCTGCGTGTAGTTAAGTGCACCTGTGTCGTGGAATGAATGTCCATGGAGGACAGAAGAGGCTATCAGATCCCCTGGCGCTGGAGTTATTGAGAGTTGTTAGCTGCCATGTGGGTGCTGAGATTCAAACCCCAGTCTTCTGAAGAACAGTCAGTGTTCTTAACCATTGAGCCATCTCTCCAGCCCCTCAGATCATTTTTTAATAACAAAAATCGTTAAAAGAATTCCCTTCCACCCAGAACTTACACAGCCAAGCAATACAGCGTGAATGCATACAATGGTGGAGTCTTCATGACCTAATGACCTGTATGAGGGTCCATCTTTTAAAGGTTCCTCCTTCTCAGCTCTGTAACTCTGGAGCCCAAGCTTCTAGCACAGGACCTTGGGGGCAGATCACATCCCAACAGCAGCTTGAACATTTCCTGTCTTATAAATGCTGGTTTATTTTCTAGGAACAACACAGATGCAGAAATTTCATGGGGAAAAGAATTTATATCTTAATTTTACTACTTAATCTCATTTATGTTCCTAAGAAATATTTAGGTTACCTTATTATAGAAAATGAAAGTATATGCTCACTGACATTGGTTGTATATTTTCACTGGTTATCTTTTTTTCTATTGAACTTTTAAACTAAATTCATGGGTGTTTTCATTTATTCTGGTTATGAATTTCTCCTTTATCTCCATGATTTGAAAAGATTGTCTCCCAGATTTCTACCACTTTTTTTTGCAATTAATTCTGTTGTAGTAGGTGTTTCAAAAAACTAAAAATATATTTCCCCAGTGTCCCAGCCATACCAACCTAAGGTATTTATGCTAAGGACACCAAGTCACCCCATCACAGAGACAGTTGCACGCCAATGTTTATTGCGTCAGTGTTCAAATTAGCTCAGTTATAGCAACAATGTTTAAGTCCAAACAGCAAAGAAATGGATAAGGGAAATGTAGTATAATTGCACAATAGAATGTTTTAGCTATAAAAATAGATGCAACTGGAGATAATTATATAAAATGAATTTCCCAGGGGCCAGAGGCAAATAGCATGTGTTTTTTGTCATTTGTAGTTCCTAGATTTTATATAGCTACATAAAATCGTGTATGGACATGTGACATGAAAAGGGCAGTGAGCTGACCAGGAGCACAAAGGGCTCTGACAGGAGGGAGAGTGGCCAGAACTGGGAGGGGAGGGGTCACGGGGGAGGGAAACATGTTCAACAGGATGTATACTCATTTGTAAATCTAAAAATAAAAATGAAACAGCATTTTAAACTGTAATTTTGTTTATATTTGCAATATTCAGTATGTTTCATTTTGTAATTCTATCTACAACAACTTTTCAAATATTTTTGATAAAATTTTTTACACCAAACTCCAAAATAGACCAAAGGATCATATTTCCGATGTTAACAAAAACCTCTATTGATAAGCCAGCATTTTCTTATCTAAAATCTGAAGAAAGCATTACCATTTACACTATAGCTCACTCAGAAAAAATAGGATATGGGGAAGTAGGGTTTCAGGAGGTGACAAATCACAGAGACAACGAAGCTCTGAAGGGTTTTTGGAACCATGTCCATCTTCAGAACTTTGCAATATTTCTTGCAACTTCTTCTTGGCAACTGTCAAGAGTTTACTACAAGTGAAGCCACTAGGCATTTTTAGGAAAGGTCATCCAAAGAACACATCAGCACAAATACTTACAGTCAACAGAAAGGAAATAAAATAAAAATTTCTTTTACACTTCAGAAAGACTAAAGAACTTGCATGTGGTGACAGTATAATACCCTGAAATAATATATTTTACTGCTTTCAACTTACAATTTATATGGCAATAGGTGAAGTTCACTTCTGCTTTAGGCTAAGCATGTCTTAATTAGAAATTTACAGTCTTAATTTGATCTCTAAAATTATTTTACTGAAATATTTTTCCTCATTTTCTACTTCTTGTGGCCCTGATATTTGGGAATGGAAAGAAAAAAAAAAAGAAAAAGAAGAGAGGCAGCCACAACCTGTGCTTTCAACGAAGCAGCACCAACCTGTTCCATAGTAACTTCAGTAGAAAAATGCACGCTTATTAAAACCGTGTACGCAGAACGCACAGTACTGCAAGGGGACTTTTAAAACTTATTAATATTTAATGCCTGTGATTTCGTAGAAATTCTAAGAATATTAATGAAATACTTGTGGTATTCATAGTCATCAGAGAAAGCCAGGTTGGCAGTGGTGACTAGATGTGGCCCCTCAGATCTCTCAGGTTTATTTGGCTGTGCTCGCCCATCCTCCATGCTGTCTTCCTCCTACCATTCTGGCCTTTGTCTGCTGTCAAATTGTAAAGGGATTTGTATTCGCCTATGTAACAGCCTTCAGTCAGTTAAAGCAAGTACTAAAGAGTTTTCAGTGAGCTTTCTTCCAACAGACTGGATTAATTTATTTAATTTTTGGTGAAAAGCTAAAACAAGAGACAGGTGGCCTTTATGAAGTAGACCAATTTTAATTTCATCTACTTTATTCTTGGAAAGACAAGAAGGTAGTGGCAAGAGACTAATTAGATATGATCAGCTTTCATCTGGGAATGTGACAAGTGGACATCACGTGCATTCAGTATCCTGAGATTACATTGTAACATTTGCTGTGTCGTGCTAATAACCATTTCCCAGCAGGAGTGAAATGCAGTGGTTACTGAGAACAGTGTCCTTTCTCGTTTTACTTGGAAATACATGTTGTTTATTTAAACAAGAACCCAGGAATCCTGAAGCCTACATGAATGTGAGTTAATTTATCACTAACAAAGATGATTTTGTCATTGCAGGTTTCACTCGTTCTTTTAGAATTGCTGTGTCTGTTATAGTTGAAAGTTTTCTTCTCATAGAATATGCTACCAAACCTAAACAAAATTATTTTGAAGATCAACTGAACATGAAACTCAATACTTTGTTTTCACATTTAGCGTGAGGTAATTTCCTATTGGGCCGATGCAACTGAAGAGTATGAGATTGTGACCGAAGATGGTTATAGCCTCACAGTTTACCGCATCCCCCGTGGAAAGAATGATTCTAGTGATTTAGGTAAGATTGGAATGACCGAAATAAATGGAAACTGTTAACGTCTGAGTCACATATTTTCTGTGAAACAACTTCCTAATAAGTCACATGTAAATTTACTTACTTGTAATGAATCTCAAGTCATCCCCAACTCCTGAATATAATGTTGGGTATCTGAGTGACTCCTAATTCAAGTTTGTAGAGATGAACACCAATTGACTCAGAATTTATCTTTCTATACTGGGTAGGAGCTCAGAGTCCCTAAGTTAATGGCCCAGGACTTTCAGCACACTGATCCTGTAGGATGTTTTACTTCACTGCTACGAGACCTCGTAATTATTGTTTCTGGTGGTAACTGTGGAGACCTGCTTACCTCGGCTTTTATCTTGGTCCTTAGACTGTGCAGATGCTACCCAAGTTCAGGGTTTTTTCCCCTTAGTTATCTGCATATGTATCTTTTGTATATAGAAAAAAGTCCTACTTATGTATGCTTCTCTTATCTTCATTATGTATGAATGCCTAAATAGAAAAGAATATAACTCTGAAATTCTAAAATGAACACATTCAGCAAGGAAGTATATGTGTGAGCATGGTAGAGGAGGAAGACAGTGTGGGATCTTATAACTGTAACAATTCTTTTGTCATGAGGAACATGAAATATTGTTCACTGATACATTATAAATGTAACGAAATCCTTTTTTTTAATCCTTTCTGTTCTTTAGTGTCTCATGTATTCTAGCATCCTACAACATGCTTTTATAACATATGTCCTTTCTGTCACAGATAAAGCAATTAGGCAAGACAAATGAATAAAAGGAATAAAAAGCATAAGTAAAATTATTTCTGTCTGGAGATGTCATGTACTTATAAAGAAGAACATTCTAAAGATTGCACAACAGACCCACCTATACCTGTCAGGTGTCTTCGTTCCCCAATGCCAGCATTCCCTGTCTGCTGCCCAGCTCTCCCAGGCCTAGCTCTGGTCTTGCACCCTGCGCATCTGCCAGATTGGTGAGTTCTCTAACCCCAGAATTCTCTTTTTACCACCCTACACTCCAAGTCCTACTTTGGGATGCTCCATTTTCATACCTGCTCAGCATGGTCAGGTCTACAGGACCTCACCTGTCCTTGTGCCTACACTCCCAGGCATAGTTGGGGTCATATGGTAGGTTCATTTTTAGTTTTGAAAGAGTTCTCCACACTTTTACATAGAGGTTGCATGAGTTTGCAATCCCACAGGCAGTGAATGAATGTTCCCTTTTCTCCACATCCTTGCCAGCATTTGGTATCATTTGTTCTCTTCATCCTAGCCAGTCTGATTGGGGAAACCTAAGGTGGTTTTAATTTGCATTTCCATAATTACTAATGATGTTGAACACTTTTTAATATGTTTCTTATCCATCTTTATTTCTTCCTTGAAAACACTCTATGTCTTTAGCCCATCTTTTAATGGGGTCATTTGTTTTCTTGGTTCTTTGTTTCTTGAGTTCTCTATATATTCTGGATGTTAAACCTCTGTCAGATATGTCACTGGTGAAGACTTTTTCCCATTCTGTGGGTTTTCTCTTCACTTTTTTGATTGTTTCTTTTGTTGTACAGAAGCTTTTTAGTGGAATGGGGTCCTACTTGTTGATTGCTGACCTTAATTTGTGAGCAACTTCTGTCTGATTTAGAAAATCCTTTCCTACACCCATGTCTTCGAAGTTACTGCCAATTTTTTTTTCTTCTAATAGTTACAGGGTTTCCAGTTTCACATTGAGGCCTTTGTTTCATTTGGAGTTGACTTTTGTGCAAGGTGAAAGATAAGGATCTAATTTCATTCTTCTACAGGTGGAGATCCAGTTTTGCCAGCACCATTTATTGAAGATGCTGTCTTTCCTCCATTGTGTGTTCTTGGCATCTTTGTCAAATATCAGGTGGCTGAAATTGTGTGTACTAGGGTTTGGATCTTTAATGATGTTCTATTGATCTATGAGTCTATTTTTGTGTCAATATCATGCTTTCTTTAATGACTATAGCTCTGTAGTATACTTTGAGATCTGGTATAGTAATCGCCCCAGTCTTGCTCTTTGTGGTCAGGGTTGCTTTGGCTATCTGGGGTCTTTTGTACCTCCATATGAATTTAAGCATGTTTTTTTTTTCCTAATTCTGTGAAGTATATCATGGGGATTTTGATGGGGATTGCGTTGAATCTTGTGCTGGATAGCGTTAGTGTCAACTTGACACACCTGGGTTGAGGGAGCCTCAATTGGGGAATTACCTCTATTGGAATGGCCTGTGGCCATGTCTGAGGGGCATCTTCTTGATGAATGATGTGGGAGGGCCCAGCACACTGTGGGTGGTGCTACCTCTGGGCAGGTGGGCCTGTGTTGCATAAGATAGCAAGCTGAACAGGGGCCAGGGAAGCAAGCCAGTAATCAGCATTCCTCCATGGCCCGTGCTCCAGCTCCTGCTTCCAGGTTCCTGGCCTGAGTTCCTACCTTGGGTTCCCTGATGAACTGTGACCTGGGAGATGTAAGCTGAATAAAGCCTTTCCTCCCCAAGTTGGTATTGGTCAGAGTATTTTGTCACAGCAATGAAGAACAAACTAGGATATATATTGCTTTCGGTAGGATAGTCCTTTTCACAATATTAATTCTTCCAATCCATGAGCCTGGGAGGTCCTTCCATCTCCTGGTGTCTTCCTCAATGTCTTTCTTTAATGATTAAAATTTTCATTGTAAATATCTTTGGTGTCTTTGGTAAGATTTATTCCAAGATATATTTTTTTTGCAGCAATTGTGAGTGGGAGCATTTCCCTGTATTCTTTTTCCAGTTGCTTGTTATTGGTATATAAGAAGGCTACTGATTTTTGTAGATTGATTTTATAACCTACCAATATACTGAAAGTGCTGATCAGTTCTAGGAGTTTTCTGGTGAAACTTTTGCAGTCTTTTAGGAATAGTATCATATCATCTGCAAAAAGGGATAGTCTGACCTCTTCTTTTCCAATTAGTACTCCTTTAATTTCATTTTCCTGTCTTACTGCTCTAGTGAGAGTTTCAAGCACCATGTTCAAAAGGAATGGAGATTGTGGGCATCATTGTCTGGTTCTTGATTTTAATGGGAATGCTTCCAGTTTTTCTCCATTTAGAATTATGTTGAGGTATGCTCCCTCCAGTCCAATTCCCTCTGGGACTTTGAACATAAATGCATGCTGAATTTTGTCAAAATAGTTTTCTGCATCTATTGAGAGGACCATATGGTTCTTGTCTTTGAGTCCATTTATATGATTTATGATGTTTATTGACTTACATATATTGAAACTTCCCTGCATCTCTGGGATAAAGCCTTCATGATCATGGTGAAAGATCTTTTTGATGTGTGTCTGCATGCAGTTTGCAAGTATTTTGCTGAGATTTTTTGCATCTAAGTTCATTAAGGATATGGGTCTATAGTTTTCATTTTTGGTTGTGTCTTTACCTGGTTTGGGTATTAAAGTGATGGTGGCTTCATAGAAGGAATTTTGGAGTTCTCCTCTGTTTCTATCATTTTGAATCATTTAAGTAGTATTGATTGGAGGTCTTCTTTAAATGTCTGGTAGAATTCTGGTATAAATCCATCCGGGCCTGGGCTTTTTTTTAGTTGGGAGGCTTTATATTACTGTTTTAGTTTCCTTACATGTTATGGGTTTGTTTAAACCGTTGATCTCCTCTTGGTTTAACTTTGGTGGTTCCCATGATTTCAAATATCCATCCATTTCTTTTAGATTTTCAGATTTAGTAACGTATAGGTTTTTAAAATATTCCTTTATAATGGTCTGGATCTTTTTGGTGTCAGTTGTGATGTTTCCCCTTTCATTTATGATTTTGTTGATTTGGATTTGCTCTTTCTTTCTTTTGATTACCTGGGCTAAGAGTCTGTCTATTGTATTTAGCTTTTCAAAGAACCAGCTATTAGATTCATTGATTCTTCGTATTGTTTTCTTTATTTCTATGTCATTAATTTCTGCTCTGATTTTGTTATTTCTTCTCTTCTTCTGGGTTTGGGTTTCATTTGTTCTTGCCTTTCCAGTGTCTTGAGTTGCAGTGTTAGGTCATTTATTTGGGCTCTTTCTAATTTTTAATTGTAGGCACTTAGAGCTACAAAATTCCCTCTTAGGACTGCTTTTAATGTGTCCCAGAGGTTGCATTGTGTTCTATTGTCCTTTTCATTGAATTCAAGGAATTCTTTTATTTCTTTCTTAATTTCTCCTTTGGCCCACTCATTGTTTAGGAGTGTGTTGTTCAATTACCACAAGTTCATGTAGTGACTAGGGCTTTGTCCAGTGTTGATATTGAGCTTTATTGCATTGTGGTCTGATAAAATGCATGGAATTACATCAATTTTTTGTATTTGTTGAGGTTTGTTTTATGGCCCAGTATGTGGTCAGTTTTTGAAAAACTTCCATGGGGTGCTGAGTAGAAAGTGTATTCTTTGGTGCTTGGGTGGAATATTTGAAAGATGTCTGTTAGGTCCATTTGATGTATGATATCATTTAATTCAGACGTCTCTCTGTTTATTCTTTGTCCAGTTGACCTGTCTAATGGAGACAGTAGTGTGTTAAAATCCCCTACCATTATTGAGTTGGGGTTAATCTGTGTCTTAAAATCCTGTAGTGTTGTTTTTATGAATATGGGTGCGCCAGAGTTTGATTCATATATGTTAAGGAATGTAATGTCTTCTTGGTTAACTGTTCCTTTGATCAGAATAAAGTGATCTTCCTTATCTTCTGATTAGTTTTACTTTGAAGTCTATTTAGTCAGATATTAGAATTGCAACCCCTGCTTGTTTCTTAGTGCCATTACTTGGAATATTCTTTTCCATCCGTTTACCTTAAGGTAGTGCCTGTCCTTGAAGGTGAGATGGGTTTCTTGCAGACAGCAAAGAGATGGATTTGTTTCTTAATCCATTCACTTATCCTATGTCTTCTGACTTGGGAGTTCAGTCCATTGATATTTAAGGTTATTATTGAAAGATGTGTATTGGTTGCCATCATTTTGATTGCTGTTTTTGTTCTCTAATTTTGTGTTTCCTTGATTATACCTTTATTTATTTTCTTTTGTTGCCCCTGGGGTATTGTTGTTTCTTTCTCTGCTCTCTGTATTGCTTCAAGTATTCTTTGAATGGCTGGTTTTGTGGACATCTATTCTTTCAAACTATTCATGTTGTGGAAGATTTTTCTTTCTCCCTCAACTACAATAGACATTTTTGATGGGTAAAGTATTCTGAGCTGGCATCTATTGTCATGTAGAACTGGAAATATCTTGGTCCAGGCTCTTCTGGCTTTCATAGTTTGCAGTAGTGAGTTAGCTGTAATTCTGATGGGCTTTCCTTTGTATGTGACTTGCTTTTCTTTTGCTGCTTTCAGTATTCTTTGTTCTGTACATCTAGTATTTTTACTATGATATGTTATGGGGAGTTTCTTTTCTGATCCTATCTATTTGGTGTTGTATGTGCTTCCCGTATTTGTATGGGGATGTTTTTCCTTAATTTTGGGAAATTCTGTTCTATGATCCTGTTTAAGACCTGGTAAACACCATTAACCTGAAATTCTTCTCCTTCCTCTATTCCTATGATCCATAGATTTGATCTTTTCAAGTTGTGCCACATCTCTTGCACGTTCCATTTCTGTTTTTTTTTTTTTTTAAGTTTTTCATAATCTTTGCTTGAGTGGTCCAATTCTTCAAATTTATCCTCCAGTGTTATTATTCTGTTTTCCATTTCATTCATTCTAGTGTTGAGGCTTTCCCCTGTTGTTTCAAGTTGGCTTATTCAGTTTTGCACTTTCTTCTTCATTTCTGCCTGAGTTTTCTTCAATGTTTCTATCTCTTCTGTGAATTCATTCAGAAGTTTATCCCTATCTTCTTTTAGCTCTTTGATTTGTTTGTCAATGTGCTTAAATTCATTGAATTCCTTGATCATGTTTATGATTGTTCTTTTAAATTCAGTGACCTAGGTTATCTCTAGGGGGTTCTCCTTGTAGAACTCTTCTACTGGACTGGTGAAGTTTGGTGGGGA
>NW_008342032.1:849647-860059 GCF_000622305.1 Nannospalax galili | reverse complement strand
ATTATTCTTTAGCTGTGTTTTTGGCATGTGAATTTCTTTTGTTGTTTATGATTCTGATATGAGAATTAAGTTGAAGTATGCTTCTGTTTTTATTATCGGTGCACCTAGATCCTTTCTTTATTGGTTATGTAAAGCTGGTTGGTACAGGGTTCAGGTTCTCTCGTTTAACATGGAGGGAACTGATGGCATCAGATCAGATATTCAGGAGTCCCACAGAGGCCCAATTCAGGTTCCAGTCAGGTACACTCAGGCTTCCTTCACTAAGTGGAGGCAGAATCTCCAGGGGCTCTCAGGCAGTCCTGTGTTCTCGGCCCCTATGCCAGAGAGAGGCCAGAACTCAGCACTCTCTGGCAGTCTGCTGAGATCTAAGCCACTACACCAGTGGAGGTTGAAACCCACCCTCTCAGGCTGTCTGATATAATGAAATCTTAACACATTTCTTTTGGTTACAAATCAGTTTGTTTCATCTATACAATGATAACTTTAAATTATGCTATAAAATAAGCTTCCAGGAGAGTAAGTGCAACAGAAAGACAATAGTATGGATGAAATATTAAATACAATATTGCTCATATAAGCAAATGAAAATGATTTACAAATATGCAAATTTATAATGGGCCCATTATTCCATATATTAAATGATAATAACATTTCTCATTCTTTCATTACAGCCCTAAAGCCAGTACTATATTTACGACATAGATGGACATTGACTGCTGGTATCTGGATTGCCAACGCTCCCAATAGCCTGGGCTTCCTTCTGGCAGATGCTGGTTGTGATGTGTGGATGGGGAAAAGCAGAGGAAATGTCTGGGCCAGAAAAACTTGTACTTAGACAAAGAGTCTAAAGAATTCTTGGCTTTTAGGTAGAAAAAGAATCTGTGGAGTAAATTTTCCCTTAAAACCATTTTAAACAATTTTTTTTTAGATTTATGTCTACATATATGTATTCACGTGTGTGTGAATGCATAGACGCCAAGGTCAACAAGTGTTTCTCAATTTCTCCACATTGTGGTTTTGAGACAGGGTCTCACACTGAACCTGGAGTTGATTGATTTGGCTAACCTGTCTGGCTAGTAAATACCCAGATATTCCTTTCTCCACCTCCTTATTTCATACACCACCACCTCACCCAGTTTCTTATTAAACTGGGTCCTGGTATCATGGGTTCTTGGGTATTAAATGCAGGCACTATGCTTTTGTGGCAAGCCCTTTGCTGACCGAGCATCTCCCCAGGCAAGTGTGTTAAAAATTTTAATGTCAATATAAATTTAATGAACTAGAATGAGCATTTTACTAAAATGTGTAACTACTGAATAAATTATTTTGTAAATATAGAGAAAACTTGCTAAGGGCTTATATTTTAGTTAATGTCAATTAGGAATTAAGATGAAAATAAATGTAAAATATGTAATCCTAGTTATCTCTGTACCACCCAAATATCTATCACTTTACCAATTTACTCATTGCATTTAAAAAACTTTATTAAGAACAGCACATATTTAATATGTACAGTTTCTTGAGTCTACACTTCTTACCCCATCATTCATGATTTTAACTTCTAGTAATGATCCTTCTATTTTTAAGGCAAAAGAGAAAGAAGATAAAAGCAAAAATGTAGATGGTTAATTCATGCCGGAAATCAACAGAAATTTAGTTAAATTTATTCCTGTCAGTTTAAAAAATAATCTTTGGGTTGGAGAGAAGGCTCAGTGGTTAAGAGCATTGGCTGCTCTTGCAGATACCTGGGTTTGATTCCCAGCCCCCCATGGCAGCTAACAACCCTCCATAACTCCAGCTTCAAAATAATCCAACACCCTCTTCTGTTTTGGCTGTTTTTTTTTTCCATACAGTTATGATGAAATGATACAATATGATCTCCCAGCTACCATAGATTTCATTCTGAAGAACGCGGGACAAAAGCAAATCTACTACACGGGCCATTCACAGGGCACAATTAAGGGTATGCTCTAAATTAAATTTGATCATATTATATATTTTTTTAAACATGAACAACTTCTTTTAAAAATAATTTCATTTTAGAAATCATACATATTAATGTATTTAGAAATATTCAGA
Organism: Nannospalax galili; assembly: GCF_000622305.1. NCBI lineage: Eukaryota > Metazoa > Chordata > Mammalia > Rodentia > Spalacidae > Nannospalax > Nannospalax galili. The sequence continues at coordinate 857,980 of NW_008342032.1, read as the reverse complement.
CAATTCAAATTTCTAAAACACTTAAAATGTGTGATAACATTTGCTTTATTTTTATAATAGACTGAGAATTTTGTTGTGGTTGTCATTATTGTTTTTTCACAGAGGATCTCATTATGTACCAGGCTGGACACAAATCCACATTTCTAATGACTTAGCTTACTGGATGATGGTATTACAGTTGTGCACAACTGTGCCTGGGTAATCTTATTTAAAACAACAGCAAGTGGAAACACTAGCCTTTATAATTTTCTTCTTAAACATCATTTATTGATATCATCATTTCAAACCAGATATTTAAACAAAGTGTTGTGTGTTAGAAGCACTTGGAATTCTCTGCAACTGGACTTTGAAGACGAAGATCGGACTATTTGTTTTCATGTCCTTATACTGCTTAACTAATGGAAAAAATGTGGGGCCCATTTTGTAAGTTTTTTTATAAAATGTTTTATTGTTTTATTTTATGTGTATGAGCGTATTGTCTGCATGCATGTAAGTGTATCCATGTCATACAATGCCCGTGGAGGTCAGAAGTGGCTGTGTGATTCCCTGGAACTGGAGTTAGAGATGATTGTTAGCCTCCATGTAGTGCTAGGTTCTCTGCAAAAGCAGCTAGAGCTCTTAACTGTTGTGTCATCTCTCCAGCCCCTGAAAAAGTCTTTCAATTTAGAATCTTTGAGCAGGTGAATTTTGCTGGACCAGTGGAGCTTTAAAAAAGCTTTACCTGTTATTGTTTCAGCTAATATGGAGCATGGTAATTTCCATAGTGAAAGTACAAGAAAGAATAGACCCCTCCAATCCTTCAGTCTACTTAAGAAAACATTTAAAGTTAATTTGTACATTCATTTGTTTGATATTTGCGTTAATGAATGCTTAGTGATATTCTTTTTGCCAGTAACACATCCTCCACTTTCAAGTCTTGCAAGCAAAACTATTTTCAAGCATTGCACTGTGTACTGTAAGGTTAGGAATCACACTAAACGGAAAGCTACAGCAAAAATAGAATGTGTTGATTTCAGATTCACCTGTCAGATATGTAGACAAGAAAAAGGGGCAAAGAGCTTCATGTCTACCAACTTGCTGGCCTTTTCAGAGCAAATTCCTGAAATCATGACATTTTAGGAAGCCACAAAAATAATGAATTCCTCATAAAAACTGTTGATCATATTATCAATATCAGCAGTCATAAAATACGATTTTATAAATTTATGTGTTCACACATGTTATGAAAGGGATTCAAGAGGCCAAAAGGAAGCCATAAAAGTTATATAGCACAGAAGGAAATACTCCAACCTTTGGAAAACTCTTTTTTTGGTCTTTTTGAGACAGAGTTTCCCTATAGCACCAGCTGGCTTAGAACTCACTATGTAGATCAGGCTGGCCTTGAACTCACAGAGATCTACCTGCCTCTGCCTCTCAAATGTTGGGATTAAAGGCGTGCTCTTCCATACCCAGCTTCCTTTGGAGAACATTTTATGGACAAAACATATTAGCCAGGAATGGCACCACAGGCCTTTAATACCAGCACTCTGGAGGCAGAAGCAGGAGGATCACTGTGAAATAGAGGCCAGCCTGGTCTATCTAGTGAGTTCCAGGCTAGCTGTGGTTACAGAGAGACCCTGTCTCAAAACAGAGCAAAACAAGAATCGAGGTGCACCTTAAATAGCGTGGGTTGTGTGGAAGATAACCTACTTAACTGCTCAGAGCAGGAGTCAAATGTGAGAAGAATCTATGTAAGTCTTCAATACACGCAAAATTTATTCACAATTACAAAAGAAAAATCAAATACCACCAGGTGGAACAGCACAAAAAAGAATATTCCTAGAACGTAGAATTCCAGAAGTGTAAAATTAGTAGTGAGCAGAGAAAATGTTTTATATTTCAGTATTATTTTTCTATAGAAACAAAACACTAAAAATCGTGGAGTATCTCGCTCACAATGAGAGATGACGTGAATGGAAGTAACGAATGACTAGGTAAGTAGTAAACGCCTTAGTAAATTGCAGGGTAAATCCTCAGAGACCAATCTGAAATGTCAGACAAAGAACAGACGTAGAATCTTAATTATGAACTCAGCAAATGACACAGGAAATCTGAAGCAGGACAGAGCCCCAGGGGAGTAAATCTTTGCTTTCATTTCCTTTCAGCTTTTGGAGCATTTTCAACAAATCCACAACTGGCCCATAAGACCAAAATCAACTTTGCACTGGGTCCAGTCACTACACTTAGATACACAAGTGCTATGCGCACTTTGGCTTACATCCTTCCACAAATGTTCAAGGTTTGAGTCTGTTTAGTCTATTGCTAGAAATAGCTGTAAGTTACAGGTTTCAATTTGAGAAAATGTCAATTAAGTTAGGAAGGAGATATGTTGGGTGCTGATTGTAATGCTGTTTCCCTCACTTGTCAGGAGTGCAGCTTTCTATGGTTGGGGCTGCATTCTTACAAGGTGCTGACTTCATTGGGTATGTTTTCCTTTTGACCCTTCTGCTTATTATCAATTTAGATCTTATGCAAATATGCATGCTGTAATTTTTCAATTTCACTATCATTGTATCTTAAGTTTTGCTCATTGTGTTTTCAATAAGATGGATGATTTTACTCTTTTAATGAATTCCATTCACAGTATTACTTTCTGTTCTTGAGTTCATTATTCTTTTATATTTTTATTATTTTATTTAATGTATATGAGTGTATTGCCTGCATGTGTGTGAGTGTACCAGTGTCTCTCCATGGACATCAGAGCGGGCATCAGATCCCCTGGCACTGGAGTTCCACATGGTTGTTAACTGTCATGTGAGTGCTGGGAATCGAACCCAGGCCCTCTGCCAAAGCAGTCTGTGCTCTTACCTGCTAAGTCATTTCTCCAGTTCTGAATTCATTTTTCTAATTATATGGCCCTTGTATAAATATAACAAAAAACTTTAGGAAATATGTTAATGAAAGGTAAATAAAAGTTTTCCGTCCTAGTGCTCATGGAACCAATAAGGAGAGTTTGTCACTAGGCTCCATTTTATGAAAGATTGTTGATTTGAAAAGTTGGCTAGACTATTTTGCAACCAACAAGTTGATAAATGTTTCACTGTATCCTAGTCATAAGATGATATACTTGGATTTCTATCTTAAAATAAGCTACCATGCTGGATATGGTGGCACACATCTTTAATTCTAGCATTTGGGAAGTAGAGGCAGGTGGATCTCTGTAAGACTGAGGCTACCCCGGTCTCTCTCCATAATGAGTTCCAGGTCAGCTGGGGTTACAGGGAACCGTATTTCAAAAAGACCAATTTAATAATAATAATAATAATAATAATAAGCTACCTAATTGGTATGGAGTAGTTTCTTGCTGTGACTCTATTTTCATTTTCCTAATGGCTAGTAGGCTAGTTTTTTTGTTTGTTTTTGTTTGTTTGTTTATTTTGGTCTTTTTGAGACAGGATCTCTCTGTAACCCCAGCTGGCCTTGAACTCACAGAGAGCTACCTGTCTCTGCCTCCCAAGTGCTGGGATTAAAGGCATGCACCATTATGCCCAGCCCATAATTTTCATTTGTATCCTTTCATCCATATAATGAATGTCTCTTTCAAAATAATAACTATTAGTTTTTTCATTTATGTTTCTAGTTATTTTTATGCATTTACATCTATATGTAGTTTAAAAAATATGAACACTTTCCATGCACAATGGCATATTCCTATACTCTAAGCACTGGGTGGGTTGAATTAGGAACTCAATTCCATTCTCAGTAACCTAGTGAATACTATTCTAGCCTGGGAAACATAGCAACACTGTCTCAGAAAAACACAAAATGAAAGAAAATAATATAGAGACAATACTATCATTTTGTTCTGTTCCCTTTTTTATAACAAACACTAATAGCCTGGATTCACAGGTATTATTGAAAGCAGAAGCAGCTACTTCCTTAATCTCACTCTGTAGACAGGCATTTTAGCCTTGTGAAAATGTACATGGTAGTTCTGGAGATCAAGTATTGAGTTACCTAGATCTTTTTCTTCTTTTTGAGAGACATGAAAGGAATTTTTTCCCTATGCATTCTTTCAGCAGTTTCAGATGTCAGGATCTATGGGAAGGCCTTTGATGCATTTTGAATTGATTTTTGTATAGTGGTAGAGTAATCTAATTTCATTCGTCTACATGTGGATATCCAATTTCTCCAGCATTAGTTGAAGTGGATATCGTTTCTCCAATATGTGTTTTTGACATGTAAAAATCAAGTGATTGTAGTTTTATGGACTTAATTATGAGTCCTCAGCTTGCTCAACTGATATACATGTTCATTTTTGTCCCAGTATTATACTGTTTTGAGACTATGGTTCTGCAGTATAACTTGAAATCTGTTACTATAATACCCTGAGCATTCCCTCTGGGTTTCTATGACTATCTAGGATCTTCTGTGCTTCCAGATGGATTTTAAGACTTTTTTTCCTTTTCTGTGAAGAATATCAATGTAATTTTGATCACCTTAATGTCAATTCTGAAAATATCTTTAAGAAATACAGCAATTTTCACAACATTAATTTAGCCTAGCACATGGGCAATCTTTCCATCTGACTATGTATTCCTTAATTTCTTCAACATTTGAATATTTTTCTTTTTTTAATTTATGTTTTTCTGAGAATTCCTTGCATGAGTTCTGTGTTTACATCATTTCCTCTCTCCCCTACAGTTTCTCCCATGTGCCCTGTCACCCCCTTCAGAACTCATGACCTCTTTTTCTATATAGAAAACACTCAGTCCATTTAGTGTTGCTCATATGTACATGTGTTCAGCACTGACAATGTAGGGTAGGATAACCTGTTTGGAGGCTCTTTCCAGGAGAAAAGTGATTCTCTCTCATAGCCATTGACTGCCTGTAGCCCACATCTAGATGTGGGACCTTGTAAAACTTCCGCTATCCACTTTGGCATATTGGCGGGTGCTGTCCTTCTGCAGGTTGTGTACTTCCTTGGTTAGGTTCATGCCTAATTACTTAAATGTTTTTGAGTTACTGGGAATAGGATATTTTTTCGTGATTTTTCTTTCTCAGTATGTTCAATTTGGGTATATATAAAAGCTGCTGATTTTTGTGTGTTGATTTTATATCCTGCTGCTTTTCCGAACAATGTTTAGTAATTCTGAGTTTTCTTGTGGAATATTTAGTCTCTTATAGAAAAGATCATACCATCTGCAAATATGGATAATTTGAATTCTTCCTTGCTTATTTGTATCCCATTTCTTTCTTTATCGTGACTTATTGTGTTATTAAGACTTCAAGGGCAATATAGAATTAGAATGGAAAACTAGATCATTGTCTCCTTCCTGACTTTAATGGAAATGTGAACTCTTCTCCACTTAGTATACTTGCTGTTCTAGGTTTCTGATAGATAGCCTTTACTTTTTATATTGAGGTATGTTCCTTCTATTTCTATTTCTTTCAGATTTTTTAGTCTTGTCAATTCAAAGGATATTGGTTTTCCTGAGTAGTTTTAAACCCATTCATTCCACTCTAATTGTTGCAAAACTGCTTGTTTACAAAGGCCAACACAGAACGGGTTGCTGTGTGTTTTCAGCATATTCCAAATATTTCAAAAGATCCCCTGGAACTGGAGTTATGGTTGGTTCTTAAATGTCATGTGGGTGCTGAAAACTAAACCTGGATCGTCTTCAAGAACAGCAAGTGCTCTTAACTGCTGAGCCATGTTTCCAGCACCTGGAAAACTTTTCTTAGTTTTTGTATAAAATGTTACCATCACAAAATAAATCACCACACACTTTAGCAATACTTTAAAATTCATTTTCTGTCTTACCTTCTTCTATCCATGCTTATCTTTGGGAAAACACATTTCTTATCTAATAAATATTCTCCAAATATGTCATTTTCAGATGCTTTTTGGTGAAAAAAGATTTTTTATCCATAGATAATTCCACTCATGTTCATCAATATATTGGCCAGCATCAGGAAATTGGAACAGTTTGTAGTAACTTACATTGCTATTTGGATATCATCAAAAACTACAAACGAAGTATGATTTCTGTTTTCAAGTCAATGTGTTTTTTTGTGTGATGACATATTAATAATTTTATATTATCATCTTCGAAGCTAAATATTAAATAAAATCCAAGCACAATTTGCCCGCCCAATATAGCACAATGTCTTAACTTGTTTAACATAATTCATATTCTAAATCAGGATGTATTTTACATATGCCTAAAACAAAGATATGGCTTTTGGGACAATTTTGTAGACATTGTATATTCAAGTCTATCTGAATAGTATTTGTACATGAATTTGAATATTTTTCATCTTTTTGTTAAATCTGGTGTTATTAATCTAATCATATATCCTCCATTTGAAGATTTCTTACAAAAAATATTTCTGTCAATTATAATCATGCACAAAAATATTTAGATTGCATGCTCTGGTCAAATCCTAGTTTTTCCAAGCTCATTTAACAAGTAGTTGAATCATAGAAGTAATGGTTTCACTATTTTGAAATTTCACGATCTTGTACATTATTGACAAACACACATGGTACTTCCCTTTCCCATAGAGTTGTCTAGATGTATATTTGGATGAGATTCCAGCAGGAACATCAGTTCAATGTACACTGCATCATTCACAGATACAACACTCCCTTCTTCCCTCCTTTTGACCTTTGTGTCCTTTTATTAATGTCTATGTGGTTTGTTGACAGAATAATCATTTTCAGTATTACTAATAGTTTCTACAATATCAAGAGGCAACACCAGCCTATGGAGAAAATAATTATGTAAAAGCTAAATTGTCTCATCTTTTAATCCACAGTATGAAAAATTTCTATTCAAAATGGGACTCTCACATAAATTTATTATGTAATACTAGCATCAATTTGGCAGGCTTTGGAGACTGGTGAAAGATGGAAGTTTTCTTCCATCCTTATTCAAAAACCAAGAACAAAAAGTCACACATGTTGTAGCCAAGATATTAAGGATTTAACAACCCCATCTTATTAATACCATTTGTTAAGATGTGTAAGTTGATTTCTACATTCAGGATGTAAAACAATTTTAGTGAATTAAAAAAAATCTCCATTCTACATATTTACCTTTTTAATATTTTAGGTAAGAGGGACTCTTCATTAAAGATTTCATGTATCTTGGGCCTCATTCACCCTCCCATCTCCCCTGCGGGTGTCTCCTCCTAGCCTAGGTCCTGTCCCATTCCTTGTCTTGGCAACCCAGACACCCAGAGAACCACCACTGCTTCCTGATCCTTTGCATCCAGACCAACCCAGTTCCTTCTCAGGTCCCCAGGAGCCCTCTGGGCCTGGCCCTGCCCTCACCTCCCTCTGCTTCCCTGGGCCTGCACTACCCACAGGCCTCTCCCACAGGCCTCTCTCTCTGGGCTAAGTCAATCATGCCCTCTGTTACTTGACTCCCCCAGCTTCATTCACTCTCTCATCTCTCCCAACGATCTCTCCTCCTGACCTGGGACCTGTCCCATTCCTTACCTTGGCACCCCAGACACCATGGGGAACCACCACTGCTTCCTGATCCTTTGCATCCAGATGAAACCAGTTCCTTCTCAGGTCCCCAGGAGCCCTCTGGGCCTGTCCCCCACCGCCTCTCTCTACTTCCTGGCCTACATAACCCACCAGCCTCATTCCTGGATGCTAGGGCCAACCTTTCCTCTTCCTGATCCTTTGCATCTAGACCAACCCAGTTGGTCAGGGTCCCCAGGAGCCCTTGGAGCCTCTTCCTGCCCCCATCTCCCTTTGCATCTCTGGGTGGCACAGCCACCAGCTGCCCTAGAACAGCATCTTTCCTGGGCCCTGCTCTCAGGCCAGTCCAACCCCCAAACTCCCGAGGCCAAAATCTTTCCTGGAGGGATCCAGACCTTAGGAGAAAGGCTGAGAGCATCTGATCCTCATCTGACTGGGCCTCTGTGGGAAATCCTGAAGACAAAAGCAATCTGGCCACTCCAATATAAAAACAAAAGAGAGTACCAGAAGCTTAGACAAACCAGCTTTTCATGCTCAAAAAGTAAACCACAAAGACACATAAAGTTTACGGAAAGAAGCAGACCTAAACTTGAAGGCTTGAGTCTCACACAAGAGTCAGAAACTACAAAAGAAATTCAAATGTCAAAATCAGAGAGAAAACAATAACAACTTGAAAAGCAAAATAACATATCCCCACCAAATACGAATAGTCCTCTAGAGGAGCACAATGAGAATCCCCTAGAGACAATGCAGGACATGGAACTCAAAAGAACAATGATGAATATGATAAAAGAATTCACTGAATTTAAAGAACACACAAAGAAATCAAAGAACTGAAGGAAGATAGGGACAATTG
>NW_008342032.1:848675-849045 GCF_000622305.1 Nannospalax galili | reverse complement strand
GACAAAATTATTCCCAGTTCTAAATGACCACAGATGCCAACCCAGATTACTATACCCAGCCAAAATGTCTATTATAGTCAAGGGGAAAGAAAAACCTTCCAAGACATAAATAGGCTGAAGGAATTCATGTCCACAAAACTACCCCTTCAGGGAGTTCTGGAAGCAATCCAAAGAGCTGAGGAAAGGAATGACTATACCGAAGGGGTGGCGGAAAGAAATTCAATGAAGGTGTAACTGTGGAAATGCACAGCTATATCAAGTATGTAAACAGAAATAAAAATGACAGGATTCAATACATGTCTTTCATTAATAACTTTAAATATTAATGGACTGAACTCCCCAGTCAAAAGACACAGTCTAGATGACTGGA
>NW_008342032.1:847523-848509 GCF_000622305.1 Nannospalax galili | reverse complement strand
TGACAAAATAGACTTTAAACTAATTAGAAGAGATAAAGAAGGCCACTTCATTCTGATCAAAGGAACAATAAATCAAGAAGCTATTACAATCATGAACATATATTCACCAAACTCTGGTGCACCCAACTTCATAAAAACAATACTACAGGACTTTAAGACCCAGGTTAATCCCAACTCATTAGTAGTAGGGGACTTCAATACCCCACTGTCTCCATTAGGGCAGAGAGTTAACAGACATCTGAATTAAACAATACCATATATCAAACGGACTTAACAGATATCTACTGAGTGTTGCATTGAAGCACCAAAGGTCATACTTTCTACTCAGCACCCCATGGAAACTTCTTCAAAATTGACCATATACTGGGGCACAAAACAAACCTCAACAAATACAAAAAGTATGAAATAATTCCATACATTCTATCAGACCACAATGCAATAAAGCTTACAATCAACACTGGAAGAAGCCCTAATCACCACATGAACACATGGAGATTAAACAACACAATCCTAAATGATGAATAGGTCAAAAGAGAAATTAAGAAAGCAATAAAATATTCCTAGAACTAAATGAAAAGGACAGTACAACACAACAAAACCTCTGGGACATGCTGAAAGTGTTCCTTAGAGGGAAGTTTATAACTCTAAGTGCCTACATCAAAAAAATCAGAAAGAACGCAAATAAATGTCTTAACATTTCAACTCAACGCACTTGAAAAAAACAACAAACGAAACCCAAACCCAGCAGACAAGAAGAAGTAACAAAAATCAGGGCAGAAATTAATGAAATTGAAACAAAAACAATACATAGAATCAATGAATCCAAGAGCTTGTTCTCTGAGAAGATAAACAAGATTGACAGACCACTAGCCCAGTTAACCAAAAGAAAGAAAGAACACCTCCAAATTAACAAAATCAGAGATGAAAGGGGAAACATCACAACAGACACCAGAAAGATACAGAACATTATAAGGGAATACTTTAAA
>NW_008342032.1:845876-847060 GCF_000622305.1 Nannospalax galili | reverse complement strand
GAACATACCTCAACATAATTAAAGCCATATATAACAAACCCACAGCCAACATCATTCTAAATGGAGAAAAACTGGAAGCATTCCCATTGAAATCAGGAACCAGACAAGGCTGTCCAGTATCTCCACTTCTCTTTAACATAGAGAAGTCTTGCAAGAGCAATAAGACAAGAGCAGGAAATTAAAGGAGTTATAATTGGAAAAGAAGAGATCAAATTATCCCTTTTTGCAGATAATATGATATTATATCTAAGAGACACCAAAAATTCCAGCAGAAAACTCCTAGAAATTATTAACACATTCAGTAAAGTGGCAGGTTACAAAATTAACATACAAAACTCTGTAGATTTTCTATATACCAATGACAAGCACTCAAAGAAAGAGTATATGGAAACACTCCCTGTCACAATAGCTTCAAAAAAATTAAAATATCTTGGAATAAACCTGCCCAAAGACATTAAAGACCTCTACAATGAAAATTTAAAATATTTAAAGAAAGAGATTGAGGAAGACATCATAAGATGGAAGGACTTCCCATGCTCATGGATTGAAAGAATTAATATTGTGAAAATGACCATAATATCAAAATTCATTTATAGATTCAATGCAATGCCAATCAACATCCCCATGACATTTTTCACAGAATTGGAAAAAAAATCATCCTAAGATTCATATGGAAGCACAAAAGACCTCGGATAGCCAAAGCAACCCTGAGCACTAAGAGAAATGTCAGGGGGATTACTATACCAGACTTTCAGCTGTATTACAGAGCTGTGCTCATAAAAACAACATGGTACTGGCACAAAAATAGACCTGTAGACCAATGGAACAAAATTAAAGGCCCAAATATGAGTAAATGCATTTTCAGACACCTGATATTTGACAAAGGGGCAAAGAATAGTCACTGGAGGAAAGATAGCATGTTCAGCAAAGGGTGCTGGCAAAACTGGATCTCCACCTGTAGAAGAATGAAACTAAACCCCTATCTTTCACCCTGCACAAAAGTCAATTCCAAATGGACAAGAACCTCAATATAAAGCCTGAAACTCTGAAACTGTTAGAAGAAAACATTGGCAATAACCTACAAGATATAGGTGTAGGAAAGGACTTTCTAAACCGGACACCAATAGCCCAGGAAACAAGGGCAAGAATTAACAAGTGGGACCTCATTAAACTAAAAAGCTTCT
>NW_008342032.1:837752-845254 GCF_000622305.1 Nannospalax galili | reverse complement strand
TGAGTGGATAATGAAAATGTGGTTCATTTATACAATGGAGTTTTACTCAGCAGTAAAGAAAGATGAAATCATGAAATTTGCAGGTAAATGGATGGAACTAGAAACTGTTATATTAAGTGAAGTAACACAGGCTCAGAAAAAAAAATCGACGTATGTTCTCTCTCATATGTGGATCATAGAACCCAACCCTCATAAGTGAGTATGTAACCAGACATTACTGCAGGATCCAGGATAATGGAAAGGAAATGGGGAGGTAAAGGAAAAGAAAGAACCTGAAAGAGAAGAACAGTAGGAAACAGGCATTAATAAGGGAGATACTGATAAAAATTGGGTTAGTTTAAGGGAAGGTGGAGGGAAGGGTATACAAGGAACATAGGGGATAAAGGAAAGAAGGAGCTCAAGAGAGGTAGGCCCGTAGGAGAAGGCTATTATTAAGGAATAAAGGGGGGAAATGGGGGCGTCTTAGTTGGGGAGAACGTGATGGATGGGTGAGACAATGTGATAGATAAATAATGCCTAGCTACTTTAAAAAACCCCAAAGAACCATATTATTCCAACAGCCTACTGACCAGTTATACATATCAGATCAAGAAATATATGTCTAGGTAATGTTTATATGAGAACAATTGGTCTTTGCCCAAGATTTATCTACATGACACACAGTAGTTAAAAGTACCAGACTGGCCGGGCGTGGTGGAGCATGCCTTTAATCCCAGCACTCTGGAGGCAGAGGCGGCCAGATCTCTGTGAGTTCAAGGCCATCCTGGTCTACATAGTGAGTTCCAGGACAGCTGGGGCTACTGGGAGACCCTGTCTCAAAAAGACCAAAAAAAAAAAATTACCAGAATGGTGGAACTAACCTTCTTGGATGTTTATCAGACATACTTTGAGGCCTATAATATGGTCAGAGGGGCATAAAGGACAGTTTTTGCTCCTTGTCCTCCTAGGTCAATTAGTTCCAGGGGACTATGAACATCTTTCAAAATGTCCTGTAATTGTGGTGGGTCATCTGTCCTCTTGATCGAGGAGGCCAAAGAGACCCCATGAGATGGACTTGAAACAGTGTTCAGTCTACAAAGAGGAGGGTCAACACAGAGGAATCATTTCCTCCATGCTTCCAAGCTAAGTCAGCCATGGTAGAGCAGGAGCTTTGACTTATCTTCACATAGGCGGAACTGGTAAAAGAAAGGAGCCAGGGGCTCCTCCCAAGCCTATGTGACCCCTGAGGAATAGATCCTCAAACAACCTTAAGAGTAAAAATAAATCAGTTTATGTGGACCAACTGTATGGTCTTAAACACCCAAAAGGAAAGTATGACCAAAGATTAAAGGGGCCAAAATAATTTCATAAGAGTCGATATGTATAGCTAAAGGCTACACAACAAGCAACAATGCCAGATAGGAGTTATTGGCCAGGGTGGCCCAAGGGACTCCCAGATAGTAACCCAGCATAGAATTGGGAAAATGAACAGCAGACCTCAATCTTATCTAAAGGAATATTGACAACTGATTGCTGCTAGATGAGGAACAGCTGACCTTTCTAAAACAAAGACCTCTAGATAGGCTGACTAGATTCACCAGATGGACAAGTAGCGGGGAATGGCTGGGGGGGCAACAACACAGCAGACAGTAGCAGGGATATCATAGTATAAGGGCTCTAGTTGGGGGAGGGGGGGTATGGGCGGGGGCTACCTGGGAAATGGGTGTAGAGCTGAATAAGATGGTGTGGAATGTTCTGTGTGACACACACACACACACACACACACACACACATGCAAATCAAATTAAAAAAATTCTTATATTTGAATAAGAAGCATGGAAATTTATATTATGTTAAGCAGTATAGGTGATAAACATTACCATTGAAATCTACCCAATGACTTTATAGACATACACAGGTGCCAAGGATCCAAGTGCAACTGATTATGACTAGTAATAATGAGATACATACAGATTGGAGATGCATGTGCCAACATCTCAGTGTTAGTAGCAAAAACAATGAGTCTTTCTGCAAGGAACAATATATTTTAAAATGAAATGGAGATCTTTTTGAAAGGTTAAAAACTCATTCAATTTTATGTCTTACAGGGCTTATACTGAGTTCAATATTGTATAACTGTATTAAGTCAACTGTGAACCTAGAAATTTACAGCCATTTGTGAAAGAGATGTATTCTTGCTCTGGTGTGTGTTATTGAATACGTTAAAGCTGTAATGAAATTCTTCTTCTAATCATGTGGTTATTAAAAATTTTAAAAAAAGGTTTCATGTATCTTCACTGGCATAATGTTTTATTCCATTGACTGATGACCCTTAGAGCAAACTATCTCACATTCAAAGAGATGGATCATTATTTTATTTTAATTAAAATCTGTCAAGATAGTTCTTCCATTCTAACATTTCACTTTAGGAAAAGTCTGTCTTCTGTCTGGAGTTTAGACTGTTATGGAAGCCCCATTCCCTATTTGTTCAAATTGTACTACAAGTGATTTTTCAACACAAATCTGTGTTTTTGTTAAACATCCCCTTTCTTATGAACAGCTATACAATTATACATTTGAAACATGCATAATAAGAATTCAATCTAGCAGTAGTAAGGAAGGATGCAGATATGGGAGGAGATCTAAATAATCAAAATGTATTGTATGAAATTTGCAAAAATTCAATAAAAGAGAAAAAATAGAAATTAAATCCTAATGAATGAGATTTTTTGCCATATATCAGCATAGATCACAAATTCCAATTTAATGAGTTTCAAATGCAGTTTGACCTCAACTGAATTGTAAGTTATCAAAGTAGTCTCTCTACTCCTAGTAAACTATTATTCCACATATTATTTTACATGTAAGACTGCATACATATGGATTTTTGATGATTCCTAACTTTTGGTTTACAATTACTAATAAATTATAATTTATTTAATATGAATAAAATTTGATATAGTACAAAATAGAATGATACAATAAATTTACGTTTTAAAATAATGACAAACATTCATAGATCATAAATTATAATGATAATTTTTCATCATTTTACGGACATTTTCTTACTGGACACCATAACTTACACAATTCAAAAATTATTAAAAGGTATATAAAATGTTCTTTTATGTTGCTTTACTTAAAAATATTGTATTCTTATTTGTTGGACATGCAGCCTGTGAGAATACGTTTTGCAGACATCCCTCTAGGAGCACTTGGCACTGTGGTAGAGTGTGTGGTAGACATCTGCATGCAGAACATTGAATCAGAACCCAACAGTCACGTTGTAAAAAGGGACAATAAAGTTGAGAAATCTGAAATTCCTTTTATTTTTAAGTAACAGTGTATATTTCTTTATTTGAGGCTATTCATTCAGGAAAATTTCAAGCATGTGATTGGGGAAACCCAACTGTAAATATTCAATGCTATAATCAAGTAAGTTTCCTTCTTTCAGATGTGTTGATTTTTCACCGTCAGAAAAAAAGTATAGGAAAGATCTAATGAAACACTTATTGTTAAAAAATTTCAGTTACTTTATGTTTCCCAGTAAGGTGGTACAGATAGACCTCAGAGTGTATTCATAAAATAACTGGTTCCTCAGTGCAACACTATAGAGAGCGCTTCTGCCTATAGCCTTTCACTTAACCTTACAACTTTCTGTGGTCAATCAGATATTATTGATACAATCATTTCACATGTAAAGATAATAAGACTTGGAGAAACATATTTTGAAAAGCATTCGATTTATCTGAGTTAAGACTGAATAGTCTATTCCTACTTAACAAGGGTTAAGATTTCATAAATTCTAAGGTCTTAAAGAAATAATTACCATTATTATTTCATAGAAGATAATTATCAAGTTGCAACTCACAGTTTGATATTTTTAATCTAAATGTTGCTGTTCCTCACTTTCCTTTAGCCCACTCCTCCATTATACAAGGTGGAGGACATGAAGGTTCCAACTGCAATGTGGAGTGCTGGGCGAGATATTCTGGCAGACCCAATACTTCCTGCAATTTTGGAACCCCAAATCTCAAATCTCATTTACCGCAAGAAGATTTCTGACTATGGTCATATGGATTTTGTAATAGGTTCGAATGCTTATAAGGAAGTTTTCAATGAAATTTTAATATGTGTCAGTGAAGATCTATCAAGTTGAAGTTCTTTGGTTTTCCACATATTCTTTTTGCTACTTTTGAGGAATTCCTTGCTTTTCACAGTGCAAAGAAGTCCTTTGCTGTCTCTACTTTTAATGACCTTTGATTTTTATGTCATTGAATCATTTTGTTAAATTACTTGAATTTGTCCTGAAAGTATGAGTAATAATAAAATAATTAACTTATCCCAAATTCTTTCTAAATTGTGGATGCTTTTATATAACTAGAAAGGAGCTCTTTGAAGAGTAGACCTACATTTTATCTATAATCAGATAATCTTGAAATACTGAGGCAGAAGAGTCAGGCCTGTGACGTGCCTGTGTGGGATGTCATATCTGGAAAAGGAGCTATAAAACTGCCTATCTTAATTTTTGGAAAGGAAGTGATGGGAGAATGCCACCTAGGATTTTGCCAACTTAATATCACAAGAATTTATTACATTTTTATTTGGCAGTAGTAAAATACCATTATGGTAGTAGAAAGTAGCAATTTGGAATATTTGCCATTCATTCTAAAATACCAAAACACTAGAAGTAAATTAAACTAGAATTTCTCTATATCCTAAAATGTGCTTTTGATCAACTTTTTATAACTTTGTATGATATACATAGTTCTGAACTCTCATACATCAGTTTCTGAAATGGGAGAAATGAAAATGGAGAAAGATAATATTAAATAAAGAAAGAGACATGAAATTGGAGTGCAGTGCTTCAGGACAAAGTGTGGACTGGCAAATCAAAGGGAAAATACAGAATGTCTCATATACAAGAGATTTCATTAAATAGCTTTCATAAAACTCTAAGAAGACCTATCACTCACCCTTAGATACACTATATCAAAATGTTCCTACTTTTCCAAACAAATAAAACTTAAAAAATAAATTTCAAAATATCAGCAAATGAAGAATATATATAACATTACCTATTTAAAAAATAAAAGATTTCTTAGTGTGCTATGTCAACAAATAATAGGGAATCTTTGAGATATGTCACATTGTTTCAAACAATTTTATCAGTGTATCTTCTAACAAATATACTCTTAAGAAACTTCCAAGATCATATAATATTTATTAACATCAATGACAGCATGCCACGTTTGCTCTGTGTACCTATTGATTTTAATCAGTATGCTGTCTAACTTATAAGAACTATTATGAGTAGCAACTGTAACTCCAGGAATAGGTGATAATAAGCCATAGAAGAAAATAGACACTGTTGTTTTCATGAAGGTATGAGGAAAATCTTATCACAAAGTGGGGTGTATAGCTCATGCCTTTAATCCCAGCACTCCACAACCAGAGGCCGGTGGATCTCTAAGATCAAGGACAGCCTGGTCTACATTGTGAATTCCAGGTCAGCAGAGGCTACAAGAACACCCTGTCTCAAAAAAAATTTTTTTTAAGTTAAAAACAATAAAATCTTGGGCTGGAGAGATGGCTCAGTGGTTAAGAGCATTGACTGCTCTTGTAGAGGACCTGGGTTCGATTCCCAGCACCCACATGGCAGCTACAAACCGTCCGTAACTCCAGTTCCAGGGGAATCTGAAGCCCTCTTCTGACCTCCACAGCATTGCACAACACAGGTGCACTCACTTACATGCCTGCAATACACTCACACAATACAATGAAAATAATAATTTTTTTTAAATATTGAAAAAAAGCAATAAAATCTTAAGACAACAAAAGCTTTTGCAAGCAGAGATGAAGCTGAATGTTGTATTGTCCTAATCATCTGCACGATCTGACGCAAGAAACTCCTTCTTGAGCTCCAGGTGGTTCTGTTTTCATTTTTGTTTTTCCTTGAAAATAAAGAATACCATCAAACTAGCTTTTAAATTCTTATTTCTAAGCTCGAATTGGTCAAGTTCCTGCCTATGCACCTTTATCCATATCCATCATTTATGCAATAACCAGAATTGGTTGTTTTCAGAAGCTGGTATCCTTGTAGATAGAGGAGAAATGTTGAAAAAAATAATTTAACTTTGTATCTTTAGGGGAAGCATCTGATGTCATCCACATAATATTTCATGCTCTCTAGTCTTTTTAAAATACTTTATTTGTTGTTTTTATTTTATGGGCATGAGTGTATTGCCTGCATGTATGCAATGTCCATGAAGGTCAGAAGAGGGTGTCGGATTCCCTTGGAACTGGAGTTAAGGATAGTTTGTAGCCACCATGTGGGTCCTAGGAATTGAACCAGGGTCCTCTGCAACAGCAGTTAGTGCTCTTAACTGCTGAGCCGTCTCCCCAGTCCCAATGCTTTCTAGTCTTTAGAGATACAAAGGCCCAAGTAAAATATGACTCTTTCCTTAGTTCAAACTATTGTAATTATTCCTGAAGTGTTACTGAACAAAAATGAACACAAAAAATGACTCCCAGTCCTTCAGTTACATCACCAGAAGAGACCAGTGAACACAAAAGGGTTGTAGACACCCGAGGGTAGTGAAAAGTACAGTGAGAGTAGAGAAAAACATGAAGAACAGAAAGAAGAATGCATTGCTTCCCATTACCTGCTTTGATTTCTGTAAATTCACATGAAGAATGTACAGTCAGGCAGATTATGAGAGTGCAATGGAATTCTACTCAGAAACTAAACACTAATAAAAATAACAACATTGATGAGTCTGTGAAATTCTGCTCCTCTCACATTCTCAAAAAGACAGGTGTCAGAGTAAAGTGGTTGCCTTGGAGTTAGGTTGGAGAAGACCAAGGACGGGACACAGAGTTCTTTGTAGTGATAAAACTGTAGCTAACATGGTGGTTTGAACACGAATAAGTATACAGTTGGCACTCTGAGTCTACGACCTTCACAGCTGGTGATTCAACCAATGATGTGCAACAGTTTTTTGGCATAAGCCTGCTCTCCAACAGCTCTACAAGCTGGGTTTTGCCACTCACAGCAATGCACCAGTTACAGAGGCAAGCAACAGAAATCAAAGTTTGGTCAATGTTTCTAACATTAGGAACAGAAACAAATAAAGGGATTGAGTGACCCTAAAGTCCATCTTTGGGTATACTGACATGACAGAGGGCAAGGGGTGTGCAAAATTAAGTAGACCTGGTCAACATACAATCCTGACCACGATTGGCCTATCCATATGTCGAATCCTATCTCATGCTCTGTCCTGCAAGGTGGTCCAACAATTTGTCAGAAATATGAGA
Source organism: Nannospalax galili (assembly GCF_000622305.1). NCBI lineage: Eukaryota > Metazoa > Chordata > Mammalia > Rodentia > Spalacidae > Nannospalax > Nannospalax galili. Next base: position 837,958 of record NW_008342032.1, on the reverse strand, counting down.
AATAATTTCCTGTGAGAAACCAGAGTTATAGACTTATCCTTCTCCAAGCATGGGATTCCTGGGAAATTTTTAATTATTTGTGATCCATTCTTTCAACAATCTGATGGACAGAGAGTAAAAGAGAGAGGGAGACACAGAGGTGTCTCTCTTTGGTTAGCTCATTTTCTTCTGTGGCAGTTACATTAAGGAATAGAAAATATCATCAA
>NW_008342032.1:835332-837492 GCF_000622305.1 Nannospalax galili | reverse complement strand
TAGAACATACTTAGTCCAGATTATGAGGGAGAAAGTATGAAATAAGAAGATGAGGACTAATTGACTGAATAATGACTTCAAGAAATTGCATTAGCTTTATCATAAGTATGAAGAAACAGGTGAAGAAACAAGTTAAAGCAGAAACCATTTATTTTGGCTCATGGTTTCTGGTGTTTTTCAGTCTCTCATGACTGGCTCTGTGGTTCGCCGAGCATCTTTCTGATGTGTGCAGGCTGTTGATGTGGTTCACCTCATTGTGACCAGGAAGCAGAGAAAGGGAATGTGTATGTTAGTGTGCTTTCTCCTCCTCCCCTTTCACTCTGCCCATCATGCAGCCTATGGGATAGTGCTGCCCACATTCAGCATGGGCCTTCCTTCCTTTCTTAATCCTCTCTAGAAATCCTGTCACAGACATACCCAGATTTGAAAACAAAGATTTACCAGCACAGAAACTGAAACAATGTAACAGAGACCCTAAAACAATAGACCCTAAAATATTAGAATTGTTCCAGAACCCCATGTTGAAGATGAGAATAGACGGACATACCAATGGCAGAGGGGAGAAGTTTTTCTACCAGGAAGTGATTTTACACAGTTTCCCTCACAGTTCAGCTAGCATTGTACAGAGTTCTAGGCTTTTGTTTCATGGTACTGTTGCATCCACCACTACATAAAAGGAGACAATCTAAAATTCATGCCCAGTTTGGCCAAACATCAATAAATTCATTTTCCCTTACCAACTTGTTTCTTAATTTCTTCTGAAATGCAAAGAAATTAAGGCAGCATCATCATGAACCTAAGTGCCCAGTAACAGTTCTAGGGTAGCCAGCCAGGAGGAAAGTACGCGGCTAATCTTGCTTTTCCCCAATGTCCCTTGTCCCTCGGGTGTTTGTTGATTATTAACATATACTGATGAATTAGTTAAAAGAAGTTTTGTTATCCTGGTCTTATTTGAAATGTGGGGGTAAATGCTCTCAATTTAGACCTTGGTTTGTTTTCTTTTATGCATCTGCTGCCCATTTGTCATGAGAGATGCCAGGTACATTTGAAATGCTGACATGTTGACGGCTTAGCTGAACCAGTGCTGAATGACTGGTTATCTGACAGGAAAGTTGAAATTTTGTCTCTCACCTTGTTTGCCTTCCTAGCTTGCCTGGTTTGGCATTTGAAGGTTTAGATTTTAGTTTAATGTGATTCTCCATGTCTCAGCTATGACCACTTCAGGTCACTTTGCAGTACAGGCTAATATGAGAGCTAATTCTACCACCTGAGGCTTCCATAGGCACTGGGTACTATCATTGCAAGATAATGATTCAGCAGACTGAATCATTGAAACTGAATTTTCCAAACTGAAATTTCCAAACTGAAAATTGTTTGGAAGCTTTTCAGCTTGCATTTGATTTTGAATAAGTTTGGGAGATCACTGGGGCTGGAGGGATGGCTCAACAGTTAAGTGCACTAGGTAATCATTGAAACTGAATTTTCCAAACTGAAATTTCCAAACTGAAAATTGTTTAGAAGCTTTTCAGCTTGCATTTGATTTTGAATAAGTTTGGGAGATCACTGCTGTGATTTATGTCATCATAAGAGGTGACAAGTCTGGGGCTGGAGGGATGGCTCAACAGTTAAGTGCACTAGGCGCTCTTGCAGAGGACACCGGTTCAATTCCCAACACCCACACGGTGGCTAACAACTATCCGTAACTCCAGCTCCAGGGATCCGACCTCTTCTGACTTCCATGGGCACTGTATGACATGGTTGCCCTTACATACGTGCAGGCAATACACTCACACACATAAAATAAAACCAATAAATAAAATATATTTTTAAAAAAAGAGGTGACAAGTTTGAGCTCTCTTGGTGCCCTATAAGGAAATTTTAGATGATTAGTATGAGTGCATTCTAGTAAAGCAAGTGTTTTGGAGATCATTTCACGTATTATCCATGCATCTGTAATAACTCACTAATGAGTCTGACTTTTTGCATTTTTAGATATTAATACACAATAAAATTTGGCAAAGCCTACTTTATAATGAGTGTGAGTGCCATTGTTTTTTCTGAGTCTGTGTTACTTCACTTAGAATAACAGTTTCTAGTTCCATCCAATTATCTGCATCATCTTTCTTTACTGCTGAGTAAAACTCCATTGTATAAATGAAC
>NW_008342032.1:814836-835296 GCF_000622305.1 Nannospalax galili | reverse complement strand
CGTCAACTGAGGGACATTGAGGTTGTTTCCATCTCTTAGCTATTGTCAAAAGAGCAGCAACAAACATGGACATACAAGTGTCCCTGCAATAGGATGAGTTCCTTGGATATATGCCAAGCTGTGGTGTAACTGGGGTCAAATGGTAGGTTCATTTGTAGTTTTTTTTGGTCTTTTTTGAGATAGGGTCTCCCTGTAGCCCCAGCTGTCCTGGAACTCACTATGCAGACCAGGCTAGCCTTGAACTCACAGAGATCCACCTGCCTCTGCCTCCCGAGTGTTGGGATTAAAGGCATGTGCCATCACACCCAGCCTCATTTGTAATTTTTTAAAGAGTTCTCCATACTGCTTTCCACAGGGGTTAAACAAGTTTGCAATCCTACCAGCAGTGGATGAGTGTTCCCCTTTCCCCACATACTCTCCAACATTTGGTATCATTTGTTCTCTTGATCTTAGCCAGTCTGACTGGGGTAAGGTGAAATCTTAAAGTGTTTTTATTTGCATTTTCCTAATTACTAATGATGTTGAACACCTTTTAAGATGCTTCTTAGCCAGCTTTATTTTTTCTTTTGAGAACTCTCTGTTCAGCTCCTTAGCCCATCTCTTAATTGGTTACTTCCTTTCTTGATTCTTTGTTTTTTGAATTTGTTATATAGTCTGGATGTTAAACCTCTGTCAGATGTGTTGCTGGTGAAGATTTTCTCCCATTCTGTGAGTTTTCTCTTTACTTCCTTGGTTGCTTCTTTTGATGTACAGGAGCTTTTTAGTTTAATGAGGCCCCATTTGTTGCTTCTTGACCTTGTTTCCCAAGCAATAGATGTCAGGTTTAGAAAATCCGTTCCTACACCTATATCTTGTAGGTTTTTCCCAATGTTTTCTTCTAACAGTTTCAGAATTTTGGCTTCACATTGAGGTCTTTGATCCATTTGGAGTTTACTTTTGTGAAAGGTGAAAGATAGGGGTTTAGTTTCAGTCTTCTACAAGTGGAGATCCAGTTTTGCCAGCACCATTTGCTGAAAATGCTATCTTTCCTCCAGTGAATGTTGTTGGCCCCTTTGTTAAATATCAGGTGGCTAAAACTGCATGTGCTCATATTCAAGCCTTCAATTTTGTTCCATTGATCTATGTGTCTATTTTGTGCCAGTACCGTGTTATTTTTATGACTATAGTTAAAGTCTGGTATAGTAAGCCCCCAGCACTGTTCTTAGTGCTCAGGGTTGCTTTGGCTATCCAGTGTCTTTTGTGCTTCCGTATGAATCATAGGATTTTTTTTCCAATTCTATGAAGAATGTCATGGGGATTTTGATTGACATTGCACTGAATCTATAAATGGCTTTTGGTAGGATGGTCATTTTCACAATATTAATTCTTCCAATCCATGAGCATGGGAGGTCCTTTAAACTTCTGATGTCTTCCTCAATCTCTTTCTTTAAATATTTAAAATTTTCATTGTGGAGGTCTTTAATGTCTTTGGTCAGGTTTATTCCGAGATACTTTATTTTTTTGAGGTTATTGTGAAAGGGAGTGTTTCCATGTACTCTTTTTCTGATTGCTTATTATAGGTACATAGAAAGGCTACAGACTTGTAGTTTAATTTTGTACTTGCCACTTTACTGAAAGGGTGAATCATTTCTAGGAGTTTTCTAGTGCAGTATTTGGCATCTCTTAGATATCATCTGCAAAAAGCGATAATTTGATCTCTTCTTTTCCAGTTATTACTCTTGAATTTCCTTCTCGTGTCTTATTGCGCTTGCAAGAATTTAAAGGACTATGTTAAAGAGGAGTGGAGATAGTGGACAGCCTTGTCTTGTTCCTGATTTTAATGGGAATGCTTCCAGTTTTTCTCCATTTAGAATGATGTTGGCTGTGGGTTTGTTGTATAAGCTTTAATTATGTTGAGGTATGTTCCCTCCAGTCCAATTCCTTCTAGGACTTTCAGCATAAATGCATGTTGAATTTTGTCAGAGGCCTTCTCTGCATCTATTGAGATGACCATGTGATTCTTTGATTCCATTTACATGATTTAAGATGTTTATTGACTTACATGTATTGAACCATCCCTGAATCTCTGAAATAAAGCTGACTTGATCATGGTAGACGATCTTTCTGATGTGTGTCTGTATGTGGTTTGTAAGTATTTCATTGAGAATGTTTGCATCTATGTTCATCAAGTATATGGGTCTATAGTTTTCTTTTTTGTTTTAAATGTTTATTAGTTTGGGTATTAGTGTGATAGAAGGAATTTGGAAGTTCTCCCTCCTCCCTCTGTTTCTATCTTTTTGAATAAATTAAGTAGTATTGGATATAGATCTTTAAATGTCTGGTAGAATTCTGCTGTAAATCCATCTGGTCCTGGGCTTTTTTTCGTTGGGAGGTTTTGTATTACTGTTTCAATTTCCTTATGTGTTATGGGTCTATTTAAGATGTTGATACCTTCTTTGTTTAGTTTTGGTGGTTCCCATGCTTTTAGATACCCATCCATTCCTTTAAGGTTTTCAAATTTAGTAGTGTATAGGTTTTTAAAGTATTTTTAAAGTATTCCTTTATAATGTTCTGGATCTTTTTGGTGTCTGTTGTGATATTTCCCCTTTCATCTCTGATTTTGTGGATTTGGAGGTGATCTTTCCTTCTTTTCATTATCTGGGCTAGAGGTCTGTCAATTTTGTTTATCTTTTCAAAGAACCAGCTCTTGAATTCATTAATTCTTTGTATTGTTTTCTTTGTTTTGATTTCATTAATTTCTGCCCTTATTTTATTATTTTTTTCTTGTCTGCTGGGTTTGGGTTTCATTTATTGCTGCTTTTCAAGTATCTTGAGTTACAATGTTAAGGTATTTATTTGTGTTCTGATTTTTTAATGTAGGCACTTAGAGCCATAAACTTCCCTCTAAGCACTGCTTTCAACGTGCTCCAGAGGTTTTGTTGTGTTGTATTGTCCTTTTTATTTAGTTCTAGGAATACTTTTATTTCTTTCTTAATTTCTCCTTTGACCCATTCATCATTTAGGAGTGTGCTGTTTAATCTCCATGTGTTCATGTGGTTACCAGGGTTTCTTCCAGTGTTGATTTTAAAAGCTTTATTGCATTATGGTCTGATTGAATGTATGGAATTACTTCAATCTTTTCATATTTGTTGAGGTTTGTTTTGTTCCCCAGTATGTGGTCAATTTTGGAGAAAGTTCCATGGGGCAATGAATAGAAAGTATATTCTTTGGTGCTTGGGTGGAATATTTGGTAGATGTCTGTTTGGCCCATTTGATATATGGTATTGTTTAATTCAGATGTCCCTCTGTTAATTCTCTTTCCTGTTAACCTATCTAATGGAGACAATGGGGTGTTGAAGTCCCCTACTGTCCTAGTTTGTTTCTTCATTGCTGTGACAAAACACTCTGACCACTATCAACTTGGGGAGGAAAGGGTTTATTTATCTTACATTGCCCTGGTCATGCTTCATCAGGGAGCCCAAGGTAGGAATTCAGGGCAGGAACCTGGAGGCAGGAGCTGGAGCACAGGACATAGAGGAACACTGCTTACTGGCTTGCTCCCCTGGCCCCTGCTCAGCCTGCTTTCTTATGTAACACAGGCCCACCTGCCCAGGGGTAGTACCACCCACAGTGGGTTGGGCCCTCCACATCACTCAACAATCAAGAAGATGCCCCATGGACATGGCCACATGCCAGCTCAATGAAGGAAATTCCCCAATTGAGGGTCCCTCAACCCAGGTGTGTCAAGTTGACACTAAAGCTATCCAGAACACCTACTGTTAAGAGTTGGGATTAATCTGGGTCTTAAAATCCTGTAGTACTGTTCTTATGAAGTTGGGTACACCAGAATTTGGTGAATATATGTTTGTGATTGAAATATCTTCTTGGTCAATTGTTCCTTTCATCAGAATGAAGTGCCCTCTTTATCTCTTCTGATTAATTTTACTTTGAAGTCTATTTTGTCAGATATTAGAATTGCAACTCCTGTTTTTTTCTTAGTATCATTTGCTTGGAATATTTTTTCCATCCTTTCGCCTTAAGGTAGTGCCTGTCCTTGGAAGTGAGATTGGCTTCTTGCAGATAACAAAAAGATGGGTTTCATATCTTAATCCATTCAACAAGTCTGTGTCTTTTGACTTGGGAGTTCAGTCCATTGATATTTAAAGTTATTAATCAAAGATGTGTATTGATTCCTGTCATTTTGATTTCTCTTCACATTCTTGGTGTAAGCTGTGTGTTTCCAGTTATACCTTCATTAAGTTTCTTTCTGTTACCCTTTGGGTATAGTCAATCCTTTCTTCAGCAATTTGTATTGCTTCAAGGACTCTGAAGGGCTTGTTTTGTGGACATCAATTCTTTCAGCCTATTTATGTCATGGAAGATTTTCTTTCCCCTTCAACTATGATAGACATTTTGGCTGGGTAAATTAATCTGGGTTGGCATCTGTGGTCATTTAAAACTGGGAATACTTTGGTCCAGGCTCTTCTGGCTTTCATAGTTTGCACTGAAATATTAGCTGTAATTCTAATGGGTTTTCCTTTATATATGACTTGTTTTTCTTTTTCTCTTTGTTCTGTACGTTTGGTGTTTTTACTATGATGTGCCTTGGAGAATTTCTTTTCTGGTCCTGTCTATTTGGTGTTCTGTGTGCTTTTTGTATTTATATGGGCATGTCTTTAGTTTGGGGAAATTGTCTTCTACAGTCTTGCTGAAGATCTGGTCCATATGATTATCCTAAGATTCTTCTCCTTCCTCTATGCCTGTGATGGGTAAGCTTGGCCTTTTTATGGTGTCACAATCCCTGCATATTCCATTCTTGTGTTTTCTTAAATTTTTTATAATCTTTGCTTGAGTGGCCTAATTCATCCACTTTATCTCCAGTCTTTACACTCTGTTTTCCATTTCATTCATCCTATTGGTGAGGCTTTCTCTTGTCATTTCTAACTGGCCTATCAAGTGTTTCACTTCCTTCTTCATTTCAGCCTGAGCATTCTTCAGTATTTCTAACTCTTCTGAATTCATGCAGAAGTTTGTCCCCATCTTCTTTCACTTCTTTGATTTCTTTTTTGTGTGTTCTTTAAATTCACTGAATTCTTTTATCATGTTTGTAATTGTTCTTTTGAATTCCATGTCCTGTGTTATCTCTAGTGGGTTCTCATTGTACTCCTCTATAGGACTGTTGGTACTTGGTGGGGATATATTATTTGGGTTTTACATGTTATTTTTTTGCTGTGACTTTGACGTGAATTTCTTTTGCAGTTTCTGATTCTTGTGTAAGACTCAGGCCTTTCTTTGATGAGTTTACTACTGCTTTTTTTTGGAAACTTTATGTGCCTTTGTGGTTTACTTGTTGGGCATGAAGAACTAGTCTAGGCTTCAGGTTCTATCCTTTGATTTTCTTTTTTATTTTATTTATTTTTTTATGTATATGAGTGTATTGCCTACACGTATGTGAGTGCACCCGTGTCATGCAATGCTGCGGAGGTCAGAAGAGGGCTTTGGATTCCCCTGGAACTGGAGTTAAGGACAGTTCGTTGCCACCATGTGGGTGCTGGGAATCAAACCTGGGTCCTTTGCAAGAGCAATCAGTGCTCTTAATCGCTGAGCCATCTCTCCAGCCCCTCTACTTTGATATTATATTGGATGTGCCAGATAGCTTTTGTCCTGCTGCTCAGGAGTTCCCATAGACGCCAAAGTCAGGTGAGAATCAGATGCCCACAGGCTTGCTCTTAAGGTCTGGATCACTCCAGGAAAGATGCTGGCCTCAGGAAGCTGGGGGCTTGGCTATTCTGGAACCAAGGCCTGAGAAAGGCAAGGTGGGTGAAGGAACAGGCCCCGAAGGCTCCCAGGGATTAGACCTAGGAACCGGGTTGGTCTGGGTGCAAAGGATCAGGAAGCAGTTAAGGGCCTGGGCCAAGAGAGAAGTCCAGAGGTCTGGGGTGCCAAGAGAAAAAAATGGGCCAATGCTCACACTAGGAGGAAAACTTACTCGGGAAAGAAGCTGGTTCCAGGAAGCTGGTGGTTGTGCCACCCAGAACCACAATGGTGATATGAGGAAGGGAACAGGCCCTGAGGGTTCCTGGGGACTAGACCTAAGAACTGGGTTGGTCTGTGTGCAAAGGATCAGGAAGCAGTTAGGGGCCTGGGCCAAGAGGGAAGTCCAGAGGTCTGGGGTGCCAAGAGAAGAAATGGGCCAGTGCCCATGCTAGGAGGAGAGACAGGGTGGGTGGAGTTTATTAAAAGAGAGTTTAAAATAGATTTTAAGCGTGAGAGTTAAGAGAAAGATAGGCATTTGTGAAGGAAGGCAGACACCCAATGCCATTGTGGGTTTCTCAAAGAAGAGTCACCTTCATTACTTTTAAAATGCTTATATGCATTAGTGGTCCCCCAAAACAATAAAGGCCATTGCCAATTAAGTTGGTTGTACCCAGGAAGTAGACAGAAAAACCCTTTTGCCGAAGACACTGCATGATGTGAGCATGGAAGAGGGAAAAATCAAGCTTGGATTAAGCTGGAAACTCCCTGCCACTGGATGGGTGGCTCTCATGGTGCCAGAAGGTGATATGTAGACGGTTGGGGGAGAATTGTCCCTTATAATTCTGCTCAACAACTGACCACGTATTGCACTATCAACATGACAAACACAATGGTCCTCTTGGTGCAATAGTGGCACATCTAGTATATGTACAACCACAAATTTTTGATTGGCTATAATGTCCGCTCCTGGGGTAGAACACACATCTGGTACTGTAGACTGACCCAACCCCCTGCCTGAGAATTTAGGCCCCAGTGGGAAGCCACTGCAATTATTTTGTTAGATGGTGTGATGCACCTGCTAAAGTACCATCCAAGCATTTGTGTTTACAACCATAGGTTGAGTTATTATAGCAGCCACTGTTTAGATGTCCTTGCTTCTTGCTGTTTCTGTTTTCACAGTAGATGGAATCCCACTGAAACTGGCCAACAGCCCATGGAAAACAGACAATGCAGTGACCCAAAAGTTCAGTGCCTTGCCACAATGGGAGGAAGATCATCATACACCTACCACCTCCTCCAAGGCTCAGGGACTTTTGTGGAAGAGGTTGGTGGAAAGAGTGTAAGAGGCAGAGGGAGGGGGCAAGTGTTACATTGGACATGTCCTCAGATCACTATGCCGGCAAGTTACAGTCACACTTCCTTCCCATGCTCATCAAAGAGTCAAGTGGGGAGTCAGTTACCCTTCCTACCCAATCAGTTGACCTTAGCTGAATGTGGGGGAGGGGCTAAGGATATATAAGCCGAGAATGCTATGAGGCATCTCTGTTGCCATTTTGTGTGGCTGTCAGGAAGTCACAGGATCTATATTTGAGTGTACACTTTCCAGTGTGGGGGGAGAGGGGCGCCCACTCTTCTGTAAATAAACCCCCACCCTATGCTTTGCTAGCAAGTCCAATAAACTAGTTGGGATTTTTAAAAAACCAACATTCAAAACTGAATAAATAAATAAAATGCTTATATGCAGAATTTGGGTGATTTTAAAAATTATGTTCAAAAGGTTGCTAAGTCATTTAGGTGAGCAGCTCACAGGGTAAAATCCTGAGGTGTCCCTGACAGGACTGATGAGATAAAACTTTAGAATGCAGGGGTATAGGAAATTGAGATATCTTTTTGTAAACAAAGGTAAGATTTTTGTTTGTGAGAGTCCCAAATGTATCCTAGAAAGGAGTGAGGCCTTGCCTGAGCTCATGTACATTTAGGCCTTAAACCTGGAATATTGTTTTCTTTAACTCTCGTTTTTGTGTACACATGCATGTGGAGGTCAGAGGTGAACACCATGAGTTCTTTTCCGTTGCTCTCTAACTTATTTTCTGAGGTAGCATCTCTTGCTGAACCCAGTGCTCACTGATTTGCTGGACAGCAAGTCTCAGGAATCCTCCTGCCTCTGTCTCCCCAGCAATTGGATTTCAGGCACATACTACTGTACTTGGCACTTTCCATGTGGATTTTGGATGTTCAAACTCAGGTCCCCATGTTTGCATAGTGAGCACTTTACTGAATACTGTCCCCAGTCTAAGCCTAGTTTATTGTTATTTTAACATTCCTAAAGGAAACAATTGCTCCTATGTTGGCAACCTTAAAGCTCATGTAAATTGTGCTGAAATTCATGATTTTTGTCTGTTGTGATGTTTCAGTCACACTCCAGATTGTGGGGTTCTTTTCTTTTCCCACATCCTTATAATTTTCTCTATCTACCCTGTTTAAATCTCTTCCTTTGTGACATCAGGACCTCAATCTTAAGAGCTGACAAAGGCTGAAGCTACATCTGTTGTATCTTCTTTGGTGCTTAGTAGGGATGAAAGTCCTGCCTATGCATAACTAAAAGTCTTGTCTTCTTGGGATATGGGATCTTGAGAAGGTCTGAGGTGCTGGAAGGATCAGAGATCATCATCTGATGGAAGTCTTAAAGGAAAGATGTGATTTTTCTTACTATCAAATCACATAGACAAAGCATCATACAGCAGATTGTTATGCCTAACTCTATGATTAGTGTTAAGAACAATGAGGCATTCTTCCACTATAAGAGCTTTAAGAACCATGATGTCTGTAAATCAAATGTAAGGCAGAACATGACCTAGATTTAAATTGAGCATGTAGATCATGGGGTGCTGAGAACACATAGCCCGAGTTGTATTCATTGCACTCTGATGATGCCCTTTGTATTATTGCTACTATAGCAAAGGCCACGTGGTTTTATATGATAACTGCCTGCATCATTTTACCTTCTGAGCTTAGGTAGAAGATCTCTTTGTGTTGTTAATGCCTCTCTTTGAGTATTTAGTTAAAGAGTCTACATATTATATAAGGCCTGCTAGTCCTACTTGAGGAATAAAAAGAAGTTAAATGACCATGCCAATGGTAAACAGATTTCATCCATCGATGTTATAGTACAGGAAGATTTCTGTGATGGTTGTTAATTTCTACCTAAAATCCTTCTATCCAAGGGCATCATAACATACATCCTCAACAATCCACCCCATGGGCAAAGGCTGCTACAACAAAGCCTTTGGTACCATTATCATCTCCTTATCTAAATCCAGGTCTCCAAATCCAATCCATTCCAAACCAGTTAGATTTTTAAAGTATTATTGAATTACAGTTAATTGCAGGGATCTATCACCGCTATCTCGTGAAAATTTTATATTGGGCAGTGAATGATTTAATTTTTCCCCAAGTTGACTAAGTTGTCCTAATGTAAAGGATGACCACATAGAATTACTCCAAAACTGCAAACACCCTTCATGAGTACCTGGTAAAATGCTGATAGACTATATTACTGGAGCTATGTATTTGGGTATTAACTGCAATCTGAGTTTAAGATTTAGTTCTGTGACCTAGTTGTTGATCAGTGACATCTATAAGCCACAGGGGGGAAACTGTAGCAATTTGAAGGTCAAGGGAGAAAGTAGGGAATACATTGGAAATTAAAGGCACAAGAAAGGACTTTCTGAACAAGACTCCTACAGCACAAGCATTAAGTTTCATGTGGACAAATGAGACCACATGAAGCTAAATGCTTTTTGGTGCCAACTCCTATTTATTTGTCATTTACCCTAGGATATGTGACCAGATGAGAGCAATATCCACAATATGTCCAATGTGGAAATGAAAGACAATAAATACTAAGCCACAAGATGATCAATGGATAATTTTGTCATACAAAGTCAAAGAAAAGCGAGGAAGTGGGGAGATGTCAGTATCAAAATGGAATCACTTGATTCAGTCTACCAAAAGTAGTTAAAACCAAGAGGTTATGGTTGAAGGCTCTTACATATGATCGACATTAGAAGTTATAAAACCTTAGGGGCTGGGGAGATGGCTCATCCATTAAGAGCACTTGCTGCTCTTACAGAGGACATGGGTTCAGTTCCCAGCTCCTACACGATAGATAATAACTGTCTGTAACTCTAATTTCTGGGGATCTGATTCCCTCCTCTGGCCTCTGTTGTCATTGTATACAGAGGTGCACTTACAAGCATGCTGGCAAAACACTCATCTACATAAAACAAAATTTAAAAATCCAAAAATATTAAGAAACTTTAAAAGCTTTTCCACCAGGTACATTTAGGTAAACTCCAGTGTTTTGCATTCTGCCTTACAGTTTATAATGGGACTTATATATGTAGACTTAAATGTCTTCTTCCCTTTACTTACAGGCTTCAGGCATTGTTTAAGAACACAGTATGTTCTGTTTTCAAGGACTACTTTAGCAACTCACCAGGAAAGCTGCAAAAATTTCCAATGAGTATGAAACAGTTTTGTCATTGAAAATAGGTCTATACCTGGTTTAACCAAGTGGCAAGATTGCTCATTACTGTAAATCCCTCAAAATTCAGCAGTGGACACAAGTAGCCCAGGCCTGCCTTTAAACTCACTGCATACCTGAGGCTGGCATCTGAGTCAAGATTCTCCTGCCTTTAAACTCCCTAGTGCTAGGATAAAAGGATTGTGTCACTGTGCCAAGCTAGGCACCCTTTCTTGCTTTAGTTTTAGTATGAAAAGAAAATGTGAGAATCTATTCATTCACTTTGTTTCAAATATTGGGTAATTAGAATACTTAAAAATAGTACCTAAAATTAAAAAAAATTATTGAGCTTTTTAAATTTCATACATTTCCCACTTAATCCAGACTCCCTCTGCCACCCATGCCTCCCCCGTATTCCCCAACCGAACCCTATGCATGCTGCCATACATGCTGAGTCCTATTTATTCTGGTGCTTGTACCCAACTGTCCTTCAGTGTAAATGCATCCACTGGAGTCCAGTCAGCCCATCCAGTGGGTGAGGGGGAGTATGACTTACCTGAATTTTTTTTTTTAACAAAAAAGCATTCTAAAGTACTGCTTACACTGACGGCAATAACATGTTTAATGAAGTTTGTAAGTAGACTAAGGATGCTTATATTGCATAGCACAAATGTTGAAAAAGTCTCTTTTTCAAGTTATAATTTTATTCTTTGAGAATTTCTACACATATACACAAAAGTATGATTATAGCCACCCCATATTCCCCCTGCAACATTCCCTGTACCCTCCCCAACATGTCCTCCTTCCAACTTCATGTTTATTATTATTATTTTTGATAACCTGCTATGTCCATTTAGTGCTGCTCATGTGTGCACAGGTGTGGGGCATCCACTGGAGCACAGGAAACCTACTGGTAGCCAGCCCCTCACCAAAGAATGAGTCTTCCCCAGCAACTCCTCTTTTAGGTGTATCATTCTTTTCCAGTATTCTAGTTCCTCCAATAATAACCACCTACTTCTTTCTTTTCATTTGTTTTTTATCTCCAGAACCGATTGAATTAGCTTTTCATTCTTACAATCTCTCTCTAAAATTCTACACTTATGGTATTCTGTTCAACACCAAAAACAAGAAAAAATATATAGTAAAGTAAATGTTTTGACTTTAACCATAACCAGAGTGCTAGGTAGCTTTCCTATAAACCGCTGTATTACAGCTGCACTGCACAGTGTAATATGTCACTCAGGTGAAGTGTGTGGCTTTTACAGTGATGATGTGATGGTTCATGATCCAGCTTCACAACTGAAGAAGCACTGGTTTTCATTTGATGATAGACTGGATAAGCATAATAATCTGGAAATATTTAACACATCTTAGAAGCAACATCCTATAAATTTAGTTTAATGGGGACAAAAATTTGAGGAAGAGATAGGGACATTCAGTGAGCTCCTACAATGAGATGGAACGGTAATCTCAAGCACGGAAAGAGGATAACGTGCCTAAGCTCCAATTTCCAAGGCAAAGTGCCAAAGGCAGAGCTAGTTAGAGTGATACACAGAACCTCCAAATACAGGCTCTTAGGATTTAGAGTTCTATCCCAATAACAAAGGAAACCATTGATTATTTCAAGTAGAGAGAGAATTGACAGGATTATGTTTACTTTTTACAAACCTCCTGCTATGGTGACATGCAGACTCACCAGTGGGGACAAGAACCTAGGAGGTTGGCTAGAATTCCAAAGAAAATATGGTACTTTTTGGAAAACAATGGTTTTAGAGAAAGGTGGTGGGAAGGACAGACATTTAACAAGCAGAAGCAACCAAACTTTTTGATCCATTGGACATGAGTCATTGAAGAAATGATAGTGACCAACACAATGATGAGATTCTGGTTCTGTATATTGGAGCTGAATAGGCATTTACAGAGATTCTTACTCTGATGTGGTCATGATTGAAATGTAAGATGGCAGGTTGTTCATTGGGGTGCTTGGTTTGAAACATATGAATCATCAGTTTGACCACTGAAGAGGCATTTAGAGCTGTAAACCTACAAGTAAGGGTAAAGTTTGGGAAACAGATAAATTTTGAAAAAATTAATATAAAAATGATCTGAATCCATAAAGTGAAATATAATTATAATATAGAACATTTAAAGTTAAAAGAAAACCTACCACTTATCTTTCAATGACTGGCTTGGCTTTCAAAAGATGATAAAAATGACAACATAAAACATGAAACAATTCATCAGTCACCATAATCCAGTCAACCAGTCTCCAAGTCCTCTTACACATAAATAATGATTTGTAAAAATCATATAGAATTGTTTGTCAAATCTGTTATTTACTAATAGAACCTTATTGTATTGGTGACCAAATGCATTTTTAACTCATCCACTGATAATGTTCATTATAACCGTAAACGTACTAGCTGCCACTGATAACGTTTAATTTTAATAGAATCATGAAGCATAGGGTAGAATACTACTAGATATTACAAAAGTAGTAGCTAGCCAAGATAAAAGTCAAAGAATGACAGTAATTGGAAGTGAGGAAAATATGTACAGAGTTAAGATGCAAAGTCTTGGGACATGTGTCTCAATCTCTTTGGATGTTAATTTCTGTCTGTAACTTGTGATTGAATTTATTATGAATAACCCTAAGGCACGCAGCCTCTGGGCATGTACGCACTTTGTGCTCGGCATGAAAATTTAATCCCATAGCCATTATCACCTTGGTGACTACCATGCTTCTCCTTAGCACAGATGCCGAGGACTGTCTTGTTTGTTCCTTCCTGGCTCTACAAGTTTAAAAGGATCAACTGATGCATCCATGAAAACAAACTCTACCTGCGCACAACTGAACTTCAGCCTAACTGGTGGCTCAAACAAGTTCTGTAGAGGAAAGGAACTTTCCACTTTTACTTCAAGTTCATTGCTAGCTACAGGAAACTACAACCTAAATTGCCTCCATGCTTGCCATTCAACAAACACAGGAAATAAGAAACACCATATATAATATTCTGGAGAGTGAGATAGATCAAAAGGTATAAACATTTGCCTTGACAAATAGGTTGGAAGATACTTTGTCTTCTTTTTCTCTCTTCCCCCTGTTTCTTGATGCCATCCTCTATTGTCTAACGTTCCTTGGCATTTTTCTAGGGGCACCGTTATTGTTAAAATTATATTTAAAAGAACTCATAATGATGTCTAGGTTGTGACTGAACCCTCAAGACCAGAAAGCATTTCTGCTTATTAACACAAATGATGGTTTGTTTCCTCATATGCCAAATCTCTCATCACGTTTTCATTTACTGTGTGCAAAGAGCACCTAACACACTCACGCTTGAAGTGAGATGTTCTAGAAGTCAGAAAAATAGGGCCTTCCTCTAAGGTTTTTAGTTTAGCAAACATAATCTTTAAAAACCAAATTTAGTTTTAGTTGGACTGACTTCCCAAAAATACTTGTGGATGGAAATAAAATTATCATCTAGGCCAAACTCCTACTTCAGAGTGTCATAGAGTGAGGAGGTGATTAGTCCAAAGTGTAATCAGCTGGTTTGTGACTTGGTCACATCTAAAACAAAATTCCCTTAGTTTTTAGTTACATGGCATAGTCCAGGGTGACTAGAACGTGACCAAACACAAAGCATTCTACAACTTGAGCCTGAAGTGTACAAAAGGGTGAAAGTGTATTAAAAAAGCAATGGCTTGAATCCATTCACTTAAACATTTCCCCTATGTCAGTGTGGATAATGCCCAACAAGTTAACAACGACTTGGATTTTTCCTCCAGCTTTTGGTAAACTAACAATATAACCTACGAGGATTTTTGACCAGAGGGTGAAAGTAAGATAATGTCGCGTGGCGAATTTTACTTTAAAATTAATTGCGCTCAGCTTGCTATATTTTAAAACCTGAGTATAAAGCAGAATAAGAAATATTGTTTGAATACATTAAATAAAATATAACTTTTGTTCTCTGTATTTTAACATCAAATAAAGTTTGTTTTCCTAATTAACTGGAAGAATAATCTATTACCTCAGAAGCAGATTTTCACAGGCAAAATGAAAACCAAACTCAGTTTTACAGAAGATTCAACGATGTGCTCAGGGTCTTTTCCTAAGCATCCCTCCCTTTCACTGCTTTTACTCTTTCTTTGCCTTCCTGGGGCTTTATATTTTTCTCTTCTTTGCTGTTAGCTTTATTTAAAAGACACAAAAATGGTTCAACCTATCCAAATTGATAAATGTAATCAATTATGTAAATGGCCTTAAAGACAGAACGTATATGATGATCTCACTAAATGCGAAAAAAAAAAAGTATTTGAAAACTCCAGCATCCATTCATGATAAAGCCCTGGAGAACTAGGCATGGGGGGAACATAGCTCAACACAATAAAGACTTTATATGACAAACCCACAGCCAGCATCGTGTTAAGTGAGAAAAATTCAAAGCATTCCCACTAAGATCAGAAACAAGACAACTGTGACCACCCTCTCCACTGATTCAATATAATACTTGAAATCTTAGCTAGAGAAACAAAACATAGGAGATAAAAGGAATACAAACAGGAGAGGAAGAAGTTAAAGTATCTCTATTTGCAGATGTATGAGTGTTTCTATAACCTTTCCTAAAGTCTAAGGGCTTTACCAGAAAAATCCTAGAGTTGATAAACATTTTCAGCAAAGTAGTGCATTACAAAATTAATACACGAAATTCAGTGGCCTCCCATCTACCAATGATAAACAGAATGAGAAAGAAATAAAGAAAACAGTTCCATTCACAATTTCCTAAAAACAAACTTGTAACCAAGTAAGTAAAAGAACGCTGCAATAGAAACTTTAAAACACTGAAGAAGAAACTAAGAAGACACTGGAAGATGAAAGGCTCTCTCATGGTCATGGGTTGGTAGGATAAAAATAATAAAAACAGTCATCATACCAAAAGTAATCTATACTTTCAGTTGAATCCCAATAAAAATTCCAGTCCTGTTGATCACAAAAATAGAAAAATAGAATCCTAAAATCTTTTGGAAGCACAAAAGACCCTGGATAGACAGCACAATGCTGAGCAAAAGGAATATTACTATACCTAATTTCAAGTTATATTACATGGTCATAGTAATAAAATCATCATAGTACTGGCACAAAAATCAGACGTGTAGATGAATAGAATAAAAGAGAGGGCACAGACATAAGTCCATGAAACTATAGCAATCTAAATTTTTATAAAGATATCAACCCCACAAATTGGAAAAAAGACAGCCTTTTCAAATTGTGCTGAAAAAATGGGTATCTATATGAGGATTGAAACTAAATCCTTATCTCTTATACTGAGCAAAATTCAACCCCAAGTGGATAAAGGAAAACTATGCAAAACCTGAAATTTTGAAACTTCTGTAAGAAAAAGTAGGGCGTACCCTTCAAAACATAGGTATGTAACACAAGGACATTCTGAACAAGACCCCAGTGGCTCAGGAACTGAGGCCAGCAATGGACAAATGGGACCTCATGAAATTAAGACGTTTCTGTTTAGCAACAATAAAATGAAGAGACAGCCTACTGAACAGAAGAGTATCTTTGCCAGCTATCAGTTTGACATGCAAATTCTAGAATGTGCAAAGAATTTTAAAAAGCCAAACATCAACTAAACAAACTGCCTAATCATTAAAAGAGCTATGGAACTGAACAGAAAAATTCTCAGAAGAAGAAATATAAGTGACTAATAAATTTTTTGGTCTTTTTGAAACAGGGTCTTCTCATAGCCCCAGCTGGCCTTGAACTCAACTGTGTAGACAGAGTTGACCTCAATCTCACAGAGCTCAGGCTGCCCCTGCCTCCTGAGTGCTGGAATTAAAGGCATACATACCCAGGTCTAATCTTTTTTAGTTTTAGTCATCAGGAAAATGACAATTAAAATCACTTTGAAATTCCATCTCACCCCAGTCAGAATGGCTATTTTTAAGAAAATAAGTTAAAACAATTGCTGGAAAGGTTGTGGGGGGAAAAGGAGCCCTTATTCACTGTAGGTGGCAGTGTAAACCAGTGCAGCCACTACGGAAATCATTGTGGGTAACTTTGGTTTCTTTTCCTATTAATATGATTAAAAAATGCTTTGACAAAAACTTCAGGGATAAAGGGTTTATTTACTTCCAGGGGACACTCCATCATGGCAGGGAAGGCATGGTGTTAGGGGCAGGAGGCTACCTGGTCACATTGCATCCACACTCATGGAGAATGAACAGGAAGTAGGGCCAGACTATAGAACCTCAAGCCCAGTGATCCATTTCTTCCAGCAAGACTCCACCTCCTAAATGTTCTGCAACCTCCCAAACAGCACCACCAGCTGGGGTACCAACGGTTCAAGCATAAAAGCATGTGAAGTTCATTACACATTCTAACCACAACAGGAGGTTTCTGAAAAACTAAAATTAGATCAGCCATATGACCCAGCTATACCTTTCCTAGTCATACATCCAAAAGACTGTACATCTTACTACAGAGATACCTGCACATGCATGTTTATTGATGATGTATTCATAATATTAATGAAATGGACCCAGCCTAGATATCTATCAGCTGTTGACTGGACAGTTAAAAAGTAGTTTATATACACAGTGGAATTTTATTCAGCTATAAAGAAAAACAAAATTATGAAATTTGCAGGAAAATGGATGGAACTGGAAAATTATACAATGAGTAAGGTAACCTTGTCCCAGAAAGAGGTGGATCCTAGCTTAGAATTCTTTTCCTTCTCTCTCTCTCTCTCTCTCTCTCTCTCTCTCTTTATTTTTATGTGTATAAATGTATTGCACTCTCTCTCTCTCTCTCTCTCTCTCTCTCTCTCTCTCTCTCTCCCTTTTTATTTTTATGTGTATAAATGTATTGACTGCATGTATGTAAGTCCACCCATGTAATGCAGTGCCTGTGGAGGCCAGAAGAGGGCGTCAGATCCCCTGGCACTGGAGTTATGGATGGATGTTAGCCATCATGTGGGTGCTGGGATTCAAACCCGGGTCCTCTGCAAGAGCAGCCAGTGCTCTTAATTGCTGAACCATCTCTCCAGCACCACCCCATCCCCAGCTTCAAATTCTTAAACTAATGCATATAAGTTGGCATTTCTGTTAAAAGGAAACATTTGAGGAGAGTTGAAAAAAAGTTACCTTAAGGGAGAGAGTAGAGCAGAACATATGGATGTGAAAGCAGGGCATACCAGGTGTAAGAAGATCTAAGTGCTGACGCAGGTAGGTGGCTAAGGCAGAGGAGATGGTCGGGGCAGAGTTAATCAAAATAAAAAAGTAGGAAAAAGTTCTATGGAAAATTACCATTTTCAATTCTATTAAAATAACGTTTGAATGGAAGCATGGGTAGATTATGCTCCTCCCAGAAGCCAACAGGTTATTAAATGAAAACCCCAGTATCAGATGTGGGCTATCTCTCTATGAGTCTTTGCTCAAGCAGACCCTACAGCGTCCAAACACTATAAGCTATTGGTGGTCCACTAGAACTAAACACTAAGACTCCATTGAAGACACCACAGGCTTTGTTTGCAGAATGGAGAGAAACCAGGTGGGAACTGTGTCTCAAATTTCTCTCTGTTAGTTAACTTTCTTAGTACCAGAAGGTGCTATGCAGTCTGCTGGGGAGAAAAGTCATCAATGGTCCTATGAAGTATGAACTCCATGAATTATAAATAGATTGACCCGTCTGGCAAGATATGTCTACTGGTGCAATAGTGGCATGCTCATTATTGGAGAAAATTACCATTTTCTGTTTAATTTGAAGATGCTCCGCAGGACCATGTCTGATACTGTAAAACTGGCCAAGCCCCAAGGCTGGGGAGGCCATAGGCCCAAATGGAGTGGATATGTGGATATGTTGTCAAACTACCCTGTAAATACTTACGTTTATTCCCACAATTAGAGCAACTCTCAGTCTTCTTCAGAGAAGCTTCCTTTTACGCAGTTGTTGGTAGTTAATGCAGAGAATCACTACTGGTTAAAATGCTGAGAATAAGTAACTATTGAGAACAGTCTTAAGCAGGAACCCTGTGCTCAACCTTCAACTCAAGCCTATTGAGTGCTTAGTCTCAGGGAACCCTGTGGAAGAAGGTAAGGAAAGAATATTAAAGCCAAAGGATGGTGAGAGGTGCTAAGAAACTGTCTTCTGGGCATGACATGACCACTGTATCCATGAGCTCACAGCAGCTGTAGTTACCTGCACAGAGTTGCACAAGATTGAGCCGTCAACATTCCATCATGCATGGCAAAGACCTTCATGAGGCCTCACCCCTCCCTGACGGGTGAGGGGGTGAGGGGGTCTATGAGCAGCCAATAGTTGCTGGGAGAGGGGGTGGCACTTTTTTCCAGTGGTGTAATCACTGATAATTTGCCTGTGTTCTAGTAACTAACTCTCCACTCACTTTCATGTAAGATGTGAGCAACCCCAATTAAACTCAGTGAGTCCAAAACAATCTCTTCTAGTTAGTTTTCTGCTTCTGTGAGAAGCACCACGAGCAAATGCACCTCGGGGAGGAAAGGGTTTACTTCATCATTATAAAACTTATACTGCATCGCTGAGGGAAGCCAAGGTAGGACCCTGGAGGCAGGAACTAGAGCAGAGATACTGAGGAATGCTGCTTACTGGCTTGTTTCCTCTGGGCTACATTTCTTACATAGCCCAGGCCCATCTGCCCAGGAATAGCACAGCCCACAGTGGGTTGGACCATCCTACATCAATTAGCAATCAACAAATATGCCCACAGGCCAAACTGATGGAGGAAATTCCTCAGATGAGCTTTCCTTTAACCAGTTATGTCTAGCTTTGTGTCAAGGTGATATAAACTAACCATCACATCAAAATAGGATGAGGCTCAGATGCTCTCAGGCTTTCTCCTAAGGTCTAGGTCCCTTCAGGAAAGATGCTGTCCTCAGGAATTTGGGGGCTGGGCTGCCCTGGGTGTAGGGCCCAGGAAAGATGCTGGTCTCAGGAAGCTGGTGGCTGTGCCACCCAGGAATGGAAAGGGAGATGGGGAAGGGAAGAAGCCCGGAGGGATCCTGAGGACTACTGGGAGGAACAGGGTTGATCTGGATGCAAATGACTAGGAAGCAGTGGTGGCTCTGGGCTTAGAGGTTAGCCCCTGTCTGAGGTGCCAAGACAAGAAATGTGCCAGTATCCAAGCTAGGAAGAGAGATGTGGTAGGGGTGGGCCGGAGGGATCCTGAGGACTACTGGGAGGAACAGGGTTGATCTGGATGCAAACGACCAGGAAGCAGTGGTGGCTCTGGGCTTAGAGGTTAGCCCCGGTCTGAGGTGCCAAGACAAGAAATGTGCCAGTATCCAGGCTAGGAGGAGAGATGTGGTAGGGGTGGGAGGGCTGGGTATCCAGGCCAGGAGGAGAGATGTGGCAGGGGAGGGAGGGCTGGGAGGGTGAAAGAGTAGAAAACAGTAGAAAACAGGTGTTAGAAAGGGAGATATGGATAAAATGGGTTTTTTTTAGGGGAGAGGGGAGGGAAGGTTTTACAAGGAACCTAGGGGATAAAGGGAAAGAAAGAGCTCACAAGAGATAGGACCGTAGGAGAAGGGTATTATTAAGGGAGAAATGGGAAAAACGGGGCAACTTAAATGGGGAAACCACAGTGGAAGAGTTAGACAATGTGAGAGACAAATAATGCCTAGCTAGTTTAAAAAAAAAACAGAGGGAACCATATTAGTCCAACAACCTACTGACAAATTATACATACAACCAGATCAAAGAATGTAGTATATATCTAGGCAAGGTTTATCTGAGAGCATTTGGTTTTTGTACAAGTTCTATCTACATGGCACATGGTAAATTAAAAGTACCAGACTGGTGGAACTAACATTCTTGGATGTTTAACAGCCATACTATGAGGCCTATACTAATTTGGACAGAGGGATATAAAGGACAATTTTTGCTCCTTTCCCTCCTAAGTTGACTAAGTTCCAGGGAACTATGAGCATCTCTTAAAATGGCCTGGAACTGTGGTGAGTCACCTGTCCTCTTGATCAAGGAGGCTGTCAAGACCCTCCCAGATGGACCTGAACCAGTGTTCAGTCTACAAAGAGGAGGGTCAACACAGAGGAGACATTTCCTCCATGCTTCCAAGCTAAGCCAGCCATGGTCAAGCAGGACCTTTGACTTATCTTCACATAGGTGGAACTGGTAAAAGAAAGGAGTCAGGGGC
>NW_008342032.1:812283-813988 GCF_000622305.1 Nannospalax galili | reverse complement strand
AAGGGTAAAAACTCATTCAATTTTATGTCTTACAGGGTTTATACTGAGTATTAATTCAATTGTGAACCTCAAAATTTACAGCAACTTTTGAAAGAGACGAATCCTTGCTCTGGAAATTGTTATTGAATATGTTAAAGCTGTAATGAAGTGCTTCTTCTAATCATGTGTTTATTAAATTAAAACAAAAAAATGGGATGAGGGCTTGTTTGGAAGAAGAAAGTTTTCAGTGAGAGAAGGAAAGGGATAAGAGAGGGCAATGGGGGAGTGAAAGTAACCAGAATTCATGGCATGCTTACATAAAAGTTCCAAATGATAATACTTAACTAATCATAAACACACAAAAGAATTATTCAGAGGAGTCTGCTGAAGCCTAAATGTCAGAACGTTGTGAATAAATTCATGCAGAAACGATCAACTCCGCATAATTAAATGCTGTTAAAACTGTCATGTTGTTCAAACAGTGGGCCTAAAACTTTGGGACACATCAGAATTTTCAGAAAAAAAGCTTGTTAAAGATTTCTAGTCCCATCTGCAAACTACTGACAAGTTCACAAACGATTCTAATTTTGTTCTAGGTAGGCCATCTAAGAACCTTTGTGTTAAAAGATCTAGTCTCTGAAATGCAAGCTAACAGGCAACACACATTTGGTTGTGTTTGTCTAAAAGTGATAAATGAAAGAACTTTCAGATGTGGCTTCGTCCTACTTCAAATCTCTGAAAGTTTAAATGTGCTTCTCAGAACTGAAGAGAACTCTTATTCATCTTGATCACATGAATTTAATGATTTCCATACCAAGCACCACAATAATATGATTCGTCTCTGATATAAGAAGGAAAATATTTATTAAATAAATGGCAGTTCCTATCCTATGGGGATCTTGGTCCTGTCTTCCTCATTCTTCCTCTCTACAGAAAATCCAATAAGAAAATATTAAGAATACAATGCAATGTATATGCATGAAATTGTGTGGAAGAATAGGACACATGGCATGAAGGGAGGGAAATGTGGAGGGGCAGTATTGGGAGCATGAGAAAAAAGCATAACAACATGCCTGTATGTCTCAACGAAACCCACTTCTATGTATGCTAATCAAATTTAATAAAAAACGAGAAAGGAGCAAATAAAAACGAGCATTATTTTCTCACATTTCAAACACAAAAGAATATTTGGTTCATTGAAGCAGGCCTTTATATTCTAAGGGAATTCTTAAAGTGTCTTCCACCCTTCCAAGTTTGTAAAATGTTAACTAAACAACTGTCTGACTTCAAATAAATAAACAGGGTCATAATTATGGATCAACTCTCCTGGTACACTGGAAAATCCCTTTGTATAGACACAGGCCTAACCACACGGCTGTCACCATATCACTCCAGAAAGAAGAAAATGGCAAAATTGAATTGGAAAAGCTATTGGTTCAGGTAGCACAGATTTCATGTGCATTGCTAAGATAATATAAATTAAAACACTGAAAAGCCTCTCTAAACCTTCAAGTTAATATCAGGACAGCATACAAATACATTGATGATTTCAAACCACTGTCAGTCAGAAATCAGTAAGTATAGGGAAATGGAACACCATTTTATCTGATAATGTCCTGGATAATCCAAATTTCTCTTCAAAAATGGTAGTGGGAACTTTTCTATTATTAAAAAGATTTTAAAATGCCTTGAGATTTTATTAGGGACATGTGACTTTGTGTTAGAC
>NW_008342032.1:810964-812208 GCF_000622305.1 Nannospalax galili | reverse complement strand
AATGCCTTGAGATTTTATTAGGGACACGTGACTTTGTGTTAGACTTAGCTCAACATGGGACACAAGAAGTGATGAACATTTGAGGAAGGCATGAGCTTTACTTTCAAATCAACACAGAGTGACGTGCTAGTAAGCAGTTTCTCTGAAGAGAAAAGATAGTGCAATTTTTGTTACTCAGTAAATTCAATGATATATTCTCAGTTTTGCAGTATTAGCATGACATTATAGGATGTGGATTTGAGAGAAACATATGGATAATTGAATCTTTGCCAGTATAAGCCAAGTTGTCTCAAACATACCACTAAAGAAATGCAAGACAAGGTTCTTGGCAGCAGAAAAGGGAACAGATGAAGCTGAGGGGAACAGTTTGTGCACTTGAACATGATGCACAGCCATGATGGTCCACATCAACCAACAGAATTCTATTTATTCTAGCATTTGGAAGTAGACCATCCTGAAATCTTTACACACGGATTTACCTTTAAGCAAGCACACGCCTGAAACCACAGGGGCCTCACCGTGTGTCCTCTTCTTGACAGCTTTCACATTTTTTCTGAGGTGTTGAAAGAACCTAGAGGGTTTTAAAACCATTTCATAACATCGAAAGTTGCCATCTTACAAAGGTTGGCATTCAATTATTGAAAAAATAAAATAAAAGAAAGGTGTTGCTGCCTATGTATGTAGCAGGGAGCCCTGTGATGCAGGTAAACACATCTGACTTCCTTGCCTAGCTGTGAAAAGTTGCTACCTTCTTTCTCTTTGTGTGATCAACAGAGGAACAGTATCCTTCATCTGAGTTTCAGGGGTGCGGGAGTAGAGGACAGGTAGTAGGAATTTAGAACCTTTGCTCTCATCCAGACTACAGTATCAGAATCTGCATTTAATTAGTCCTGGTGCGTAGTAGGGGAATTAATGTTTGAGAAGTGGTGATCTACACATTGCCATTTTTTCTTTCACTCAGCCTTGAGAGGAAAACCTTAGGAAAAATATATCTGGAAAGAATACTTTTCCCCTCGGCAGAGTTTATTAGTCCTCCACCAAATCATAGTATTTGTGAAAGTAGAAAGAGACTTGTTATAAGGTAAGAAAGATTCTTAATGATAAAGCCATATCAGAATTATCTGCCAATACACAGAGAAGATACATCAAGTGAAATAAGAGTTAAAAGGTCAAACGTGGAGAGAAATGTTCATACTTTGAACTCTATGAAATTATTGACACTCTGAAATTATTGACTCTGAAAA
>NW_008342032.1:807876-810919 GCF_000622305.1 Nannospalax galili | reverse complement strand
CTCTGAAATTATTGACTCTGAAATTATTGACTCTGAAATTATTGAGATCCTATACCCCCCAAAATATATCTGCTTCAGAAAGCTATCAGACCTCTGAAGATTGGACTCCTGTTGTCTGGCTATCTCTATCCAACAGGAAATAAAAATGTCTACCTGTTTACTACAGTATAGTATATGAGTGTACCTCAGGTTTGTGGAGAAAATCATTTTCCCTATGACTAAATCATTCACTCTTTCATCCTCCCATTCTTCTATTTCTCCACCTGTGAACAATTGAGTCCAAATTTTTCAGACATTTTCCTATACAACAGGAATATAATAAAGAACGAGGCAGAGAAAATAGAAATCCAAACCAAAAAATGTATGATATGGCGAGAAAATACATGAAACACTTTATAAACAAGCAGGAAGGGCTCACATTGTAGCAAACATTATGCAAGAGGCAAACAACAGGGGTGGGTATCTGAGACTGAATATTTGCTTTGGTTGCATGGTCAGAAATTATTTCTCTGAAGAGGTGGCCTTAAAATCAATAACAAAGGCTTGGGAGATAGCTCAGTGGTGTAGTACTTGTTCAGCATGCTTGGGACCTTGGATCTGATTCACAGTATCAACAAAAGAATAATAAAAATGAACCAATTAAAGAAACTAAAGAGCACAAGCAAATATATAAGACAAGTTTGTAGGTATTTATGGCCTGCCAATTGAAAACCAATGCTTATATATTTATAGAAATGACAAACACAGCATTTGAGTAACAAAGTTTGTTATTGCCAGAGATTACGGGGCCAGTGATAATAGATCAAGGGTTCAGATATGAAGTGAAACAGAGAGTGCCTGATATAGATAGAGCTTTTTGTAATTAAAAGCATCAGATATTAATATAACAAGTTTTTCATGTGGAATACTGCATTTATTTAATTTCTTGTGTACTTATATCTTACATAGAGTCACTATATGTTGTAAATGACTATTTGAATTTTTGTCTATATTTTTACTATAAGAAAACATTTTGGTTTGAATGCTTTTGTGCAATGTACTTATCCACTTTATACTACTTTACAAAACACCCAGTAGGCTATGCATTGTGTTAAGGTGTTCAAATAACTCACAGTTCTGGAGGTTTTAGGGCATGACAGGTGATTGATTGGTCTGTGAATGCATTACGCCAGGTTTTGTAATGAAAGAGAGAATGCATGCAGATGATATTACATGATGATCCAGGAAACAAGAACCGGGAAGAAGGCAGGCATGATTTTATTTTGTGTGAACACAATGTCCTGTTGAAAAACTCTTTCTGGTCAGACCTGGCTCACTCCAACAATGCAGCATTAATCGGTATAATGGTCAAGTCCCCATGACCTAATGACCTCTATGAAGGTCCATCTTTTGTAGGGTCCTTCTCTCCAGCACTGTCACTCTGAACACCAAGCTTCCAGCATATCCACCCTGGGAGATAAATCACACTGATAAATGTACAGTAGCATGTACATTTGTTGTTCTGTATGGGCCAGATTATTTTATAGGAACATAAGAGTAAAATTTTCTGTAGGAAGGATTTACAATCTTAATTTCCTAGGCAGTGTCGTTTATTTTCTAAAGAGATTATTCCAGCTTGTATTCCTGTAAGGAATGTGAGTATATGTTTCCTGATATTGGCCATATTTTTTTTCCTATGTTAGAAAATTCATATTGAGATTTTTAAGTGATTGTTTTAATTTATTCTGGTTATTGATGCATTGCTATTTTTTTTTGTTTTGAAAATATCATCTCTGTCATCAACAGTTTCTTGCACCTACTTTAGTTATAAGAGGTTTCTAAGGAAACTAAAAAGAGATTTAACACATATCCCACAAAGTCCCAAGTCAGCATATCACAGAGATAATTGTGCATCTGTATTTATTGCATCACTGTTTACAATAGTTATGTTATGGAAACAACCTAGGCATCCAACAACAAAGGAATGGATAAAGGAACTGTGGAATATATGCGCATGCACAATGGAAGTTCTTCAGCTATAAAGAACGAAGTTTTATTATTGTCAAGAAAATGGAAACAATCAGAGATAATTATATTAATCCAATTATGCTGGTCTCAGAAAGACAATTAGATGATTGTCTTTATTTATTGCTCCCCTATTTTAATAGTTTTATACTATCACATATGTGTATTTAGCAGGAAATTGAAAGAAAACGTTGTAGAGAAATGTAGGAAATAACCAGGGGTGGAAAGGAGATGGAGTGGAACGTGCTGAAAGTGCGATCTGTATAACAACGTTTTCCAAAGGAAAGAAAAAGTTTCTAAACCATGACTCTGATCGTATTCACAGTGTTTGTTGTGACTCATAACTCTTCAAAATGTTTCTATTATTCGCAATGGTGCAAAACAGGGTATTACGGTTTTAACAAACTGCTTCTTGATGAGAATTATTAATCTCCTTCATAAAAGCTGATAAGAGCTTTCTATTTACAGTACAGATTGTTCAGGGAATGAGGTTGGGTTAGGAAAGATTTCAGCGGGTGATAAGTCTCAATGAAGTTCTAAAAAGGTTTTGGAACCATGTCAATCTCAAAAGTTTATATAACATTTGGATTTTATAGTTCGATGCAAATACATACACTCTCCATTTTGTGAAAGGTTATCCAAAATATATTATCAAACATATTTACAGTGAGCAAAAAGGGAAAAAGAGAATTAAAATCTCACTTATGCTGTGGAAAGCCTAAGGAATTTATATTTAGTGAGAGTATGATACCTTGGAATTATGAATCCATTTTTACTTCTATAGCAACAAGTTAAGTTTATTTCTACTCTATGTAAAGCATGATTTTCCTTTGAAATTTACAATCTTGTTTTCATTGCTATTGATTCTATTGCTGACATATATCTGTCTTCTATTTTTACTTCCTTTCCATCTTGATACTAAGGAATTGAAAAGAAAGGAAGGAAGGAAGGAAGGAAGAAGGATAGAAGGAAGTTTGGATAGATGATAGGTAGTTAGATGATGATGGATAGATTAAAAAAAAACTATAGAAGTAAAAAT
>NW_008342032.1:802200-806795 GCF_000622305.1 Nannospalax galili | reverse complement strand
CATGCCTTAACTCCAGTTCCAGGGGATCCAACACCCTTTTCTGGTCTCTGAAGGCATTGCATGCATGTGGTACACTTACATATGCAGGAAAAACACTCATACACATAAAATGAAAATAATAAAAAAATTTAAAAGACAAAAAACAGGGGCTGGAGAGATGGTTCAGTGGTTAAGAGCACTGACTGCTCTTGCAGAGGTCCCAAGTTCAAATCCCAGCACACACATGGTGGCTAACAACTATCTGTAACTCTAGTTCCAGGGGATCCGATGCCTTCTTCTGACCTCCAAGGGCATTGCACAACAGGGGTGCACTTACATACACCAAGGCAATGTAGTCATACACATAAAATGAAAAGAGTAAATATTTTTCAAAAGACAAAAAAACCCAAAAATAATCTGCATAGAATATATTGCATCTATTAAATTCCTATTTTTGTACCTTTCTCCTTTGACTGTCATAAGATACGAACTCATTACTACCAAAGAATGTAGCATTTAAATTCTAGAAATTAGATGTATTCAGTAAGTAAATTCGTGTGAGAACATGATAAAGTAAGAGACTTCACATGTATGACAATTTTTTACTATGAGGTCTATGGAATAATATTTATGCTAAAACTATAATGAAATCTTAACCCTTCTCTTAGGGTTACAAGTCAATTGATTCTAGCTGGTGCCTTCAAACTTTTACTGTAAAAAATTTTCAAAAGTAGGGATTTGAAATAAAAGCATGATTGTGGTATCTATGTAAGCAAATTAGAATTATTTACAAATGTACAAATGTCATAATTATCCTAATATTTCATATATTCAATAATAATAGCAATAAAATTTCCCACTCTTTCTTAATTCAAAAGCCAGTAGAATATTTATAACATGGCTGAATATTAACTGCTGGTATCTGGATTGTCAACAACAGCCTGGCCTTCTTTCTGGCAGAAACTGATTATGACGTACAGAGGAAACGTCTTAGTCAGAAAAAACTGGCACCTAGACACAGATCCTAAAATCTGGGATTTTAGGTAGGGAAAATAACTTTGGTGTTTTATTTTTTCATAAAATTAGGATAACATTTTTGATATAGACATAAATACTAGAGCGAAGTCATTTCACTAAAATATCTGACTACTAAATAATATTTTTAAAGACATAAAGTATAGAATTAATTGTCTCTCTCATCCCCAAGTATCTATCACTTTCCAATCAATGCACAATTTTAAAAAATATTACTGAAGCATAACCTGATATATAGAAAACACATGTTTAATGCATAAAAATACATAATTTGATAATTATAGACATATTCACATTCTCATTATCCACAATGGTTTTAACTTCTAGTGTCAATGTTCCTATTTTCAGAGAGAAATCGGGGAGGGAGAGGGGATAAAGACAGACATGTAGATGGTTAATTTCTGCTACAAATATTAGAAAACATAGTTCAATCTATCATTATCAATTCTCTTTAAAAATTTCACTGCTACCATTTCCATCTTTGCACATCTAGTAACTTTGCTGGCAGCTTTACTGTTGCCTACACAAGTAGAATATAGCCCATACATATTTTATGGAAATGCTATATACTGAGAGTGTCTCAGAAACTCAGTTAAGAACTGGAGAGATGGTGCAGCTATTAAAAGCTCCAACTCACAAGCAAAAAGCCAAAAACATTTGACTCTAGAATGAACGTGCTTTGAAACTTAGTCGAGCATGTAATTGGCTATGATCACAGGTATGGATTCAGTTCAGTTATGAAAACTTGAACTGAGATTTGTCATAAATCCTTCCGCAGTTGGAATATCTTCTCTATTGCCTTACTCCATATTAGAATGGCTCTGCAAGATGAGATAATTCTGTTTAAGAAGATAAGCTTATATTAAAGATTACTCTGGGGGCTGGAGAGATGGCTCAGTGGTTAAGAGCACTGACTGTTCTTGCAGAGGACTTGGGTTCAAATTCCAGCAACCACATGGCTGTGAACAACTGTCTGTAACTCCTCTTTCAGGGTATGCAATGTCCTCTTCTGTCCTCCATGTAATGACACAGATGCAGTTACATACGTGCAGGCATAACACTCATGCACATACATTTTTTTAAATTTTTTAAAAAAGATTACTCTGATTTCAAAATATAGACGGGAGATAAATATAGGACTAGGTAAGGGTTTTTTATAAGCTATTAAAGATATTGAATAAGTGGCAAAAGTGTAGAGGAAGAATATGGAACTTTGTTACAGGTTTCAATTGACAAAACTCATTCATGTATTGTTGCAGAAGCTTATCAGATACCAGATGTACCTTGTTCAAACCTACTATGCAAACTGAATGCATTTTTCTGTCATTGCCTTTGTTTTATTTTTCCTCGAAAAACTTTATGAACTTTTCTTCTCATCATAAAAACATAAATTCTAACAAAATCATCTAGCACAGTGTTTGGATATTTGTATGTAATTTTCCTGGAGGCATTTACATGTTACGTCTGATTTTTACATGGGGTGGTGCCAATAGAATAACTAAACAATTTCAACTTGATGAGAAAATGAGTTTATGAGGGGTAACCAATGGATAAATGGCTGGTTTGGGAGCATCTACCATTACCAAAAACTCATAAGAAAGTTTACCACGTTTGGCACTGGGGTTTTCATTTGACTATCCATGGTTACAGTGGATTCTGGGATCACCGTCATTATCCACTGATGCAGGATCCCTCCATTCAAACTAGCTAACAACTAACTAACTAACTAACTAACTAACTAACCCAATGGATAAATGGCTGGTTTGGGAGCATCTACCATTACCAAAAACTCATAAGAAAGTTTACCACGTTTGGCACTGGGGTTTTCATTTGACTATCCATGGTTACAGTGGATTCTGGGATCACCGTCATTATCCACTGATGCAGGATCCCTCCATTCAAACTAGCTAACAACTAACTAACTAACTAACTAACTAACTAACTAACTAAGTAAGTATATGTATTGAGGAGGGTGTGTGTATGTTCATTTATTTAAAGTAACAGGTATATATATATATATATATATATATATGCTTCAATGGCAAGATACTACTAAATGGCAAGATATTTCAGTATTTGTGAATTCCTTAGTTGTAGAGTTATGAATTTTTCGAGGAGTTATGTCGCTTTGCTTTTCCACATTTCTTTAGTTTCTGTTCTGTGCGTGTGCATATGTTGAGTTGAATATTCCTTCCACCTTTATTTAATGGTATTATTGATCAGTCTGATCATGAGTGCTAAGTCCCCAGAATCACTCAATGAGAGGAAAAACAAAAACTGGCAATAGCATCAAACCAAAGATATAGGATAATAATACCTCACCAGTAATGGTAAACCCCAAATCTGAAAACTAATTTCAAATGTGTTGCAAAGTTAAAAAATATTCAGGGTAAATGTGGAACTAGTAAAAGAGTGAAATAAAGGAAGGAGGCAGGTAAAGTGACCGAATAGAAGAGAGGCCAAGTTACATAAATCAAAAGGATAAAGAAAATAAACAGCAGAGCAGAGTGCTGTGGAAGGACAAAGACAGGATGATTTTATTCCAAATCTTATCACACATACCAAAATGCAGAATAACTGAAAGTTATTCACTTTTGCATAGTGTTTTGTTATCTTTGTTTCAACTAAATTTCTAACTATGTATAAAGTTCAAACTGGCTGGAGAGATGGCTTGGTGCTTAAGAGCACAAGCTGTTTTTGCAAAAGACCTGGGTTCAGGTCCCAACACTCACATGGTGGCTAACAACTGTCCTAACTCCAGTTCTAGAGGATCCAATGTCTTCTTCTGGTCTCCACAGGCATTGAATGTACATAGAGTTCCTACATATATGCAGGCAAAACACCCATACACATGAAATTAAAATAAATCATTTTAAGTTTAAATAATATATCTTTTCTTTATGCACAGATTTTCTAATCCAGCAGGAGGAATGTAGCTAATCTCAGAAGTAAAATTCTTCAACCAAAATTATCTTATCTTCATCCTCTAGTCAACAACCCATAGAAATCCATGTTATTATTTTATCAAAAGCTGGAGGCAAATCTAATGTAATGCTAACTCTACCATGTAGGCAATATCTACACTGTACAATTGAATAGTTTTTAAATGAACGTATTCAAGCAATTACTTATTTACACACTTTCATTAATTTTTATACCTCAGGCACAAGCTTTAGAATGTTTTGTGCTTGGTCATGTTCTAGTCGCCTTGGACTACACATCTTTCTCTCTGCCTGGAAACCATAACCCTACCAAAGTAAACTTGTAAGATTTTGTTCTTAAAAGGTACTAAATATTTCTAAATGATTCTTCTTATCCACTATGAATATCATCAACTCGAAAGCCAGCATTTCCTCCATTAGAAACTAGATTATGAGCCTTCATGACTATTTTTATTATTTTATGTGTATGCATGTATTGCCTGCATGTAGGTAAGTGCACCCGTGTCATGAAACCCATACACATGAAATTAAAATAAATCATTTTAAGTTTAAATAATATATCTTACTTTTCTTTATGCACAGATTTTCTAATCCAACAGGAGGAATGTAGCTAATCTCAGAAGTAAAATTCTTCAACCA
>NW_008342032.1:799186-802041 GCF_000622305.1 Nannospalax galili | reverse complement strand
CTTATTTACACACTTTCATTAATTTTTATACCTCAGGCACAAGCTTTAGAATGTTTTGTGCTTGGTCATGTTCTAGTCGCCTTGGACTACACATCTTTCTCTCTGCCTGGAAACCATAACCCTACCAAAGTAAACTTGTAAGATTTTGTTCTTAAGAGGTACTAAATATTTCTAAATGATTCTTCTTATCCACTATGAATATCATCAACTCGAAAGCCAGCATTTCCTCCATTAGAAACTAGATTATGAGCCTTCATGACTATTTTTATTATTTTATGTGTATGCATGTATTGCCTGCATGTAGGTAAGTGCACCCGTGTCATGAAATGCTTGCAGAGGTCAGAAGAGGCTGTCGGATCCCCTGGGACTGGAGTTATGGACAGTTGTTATCTGCCATGTGGGTGCTGGGATTTGAACCTGTGTCTTCTTCAAGAACAACCAGTGTTCTTAACCTGCTGAGCCAACTTTCCAGCCCTTCATGACTATTTCTATTGGCAGAGTGGTGGCACCCACCCTATTGGGTGAACTCACAACAAAGGACATCTGGGGACATGAAGGACATCTGGGGACACAAATTTGACTTGATATACCTTAACGTATGTGACAGAATGCATGAAATCTGGTGAGAGGACTACAAGTGGGGTACAGATAGGGGGAAAGGACATGAATATGATTAAAATATATTGTATTTAATACACAAAAATTTAGTAAAAAGTAGGGAAAACACAATCTATACTACTCATGTGATGGTCATGCCTTGGCCTCTTTTTAAAAGATGATGATTAAGTGACTTCTCAGTTATTAAAAGGGTGCCGAATGACTGTCTCCATTACCTCTATTACCAGAACTCATATAGCCAAGAACTCAGAACCTGTTGAAGCAAGGAACCAAGAATTCCACTTACCATTTGAATTGGGCAGAGACAATTGCATCCCCAATGTGATTGGTTTCGATTGGTTTTGCATGCTTGTAAGAGTTATGGAGTCAAGGCATGTTGTGTGGAGTTATATATCTATAGCCATATGATCCTGTATTCAAAGATACCAAGCAAACCCAAGGACTCCCAGAAGTGAACAATGTCATATATCCTTATGGTTAGGTCTTTCTGAGAAAAGGACACCAAGGACCATCTTTTAAACTAAATAAATATTTAGAGGTTAAAGGATGTCAATGGTCTGGACATATTCAGAGTAATACTACTCTCTGAGTCAAACGCTTTCACTCTGTGTTATGGGATTTTCTGTTTCTCTTCCTGAGACTTTGTGCTCATTTCAAACAGGAAAGAAACTCTGGATCATGAATCTAATCATTTGTATTCTACAGGATCCTCTAAGGTTTCTTTTGTCCTCTCGGAACAACAGATTGCTTCTGAGCAGCTGTCCATCAACAAATAAGCTAACATGGTCATAAGGTAGAGTGCCTCCAGAATAGCCCTAGAAAATTCCTCTGCACAAGCTCAGACCTACTCATGTGGTTGTCATTAGATCATCCTAGAATAGGGAAAGAAAATGTGGACTACCTGAGAAACTGACATAGCTTTTGACATAGGCAGTAACAGTATAACAAATAAAAATTTTCAAGATTCTTTCCAGAATAAAGTAGATGAAGATAATAAAACTTTGTCTTGAATCTTCAAGTTCATGTATTAACAGCAAACAAATACACCAAGAATTATACTTCAATGGCATAAGACTTCTAATTTTCAGATTTCCAAAGTATGTCAACTTGAATGAATAAGCTTGTTATAGATAGGGAAATGACATTCAATTTTTCCAAAGAGGATATTTTTGTAGAAAAGAGATTCATAATAGTATACTAGTCTTTTGTACTATGTTAGTTTTGACAATACTGTCTGCACAACTAATGTTAGGATACTAAAAAAGGCACAGAAATACCCACAGGGATTTTACAGTTGTTCAAACAATTTCTGAACAAGTAATGGAAGATCTTGCCAATACTACTATCCCTGGAAATACATATTGACATCACAGTACTCCACTGTTCTCTCAACATGTCCCATTGTGACATCACAATGATGAATTGTGAAAACAGAAAGCTGAAATTTACCATCATGATATTCTATCCTGCCTTACAAAGCTGACTTGTGATATTACATTGTTCCATCGTGTTACCTCAATGCTGAGTTTTGGCATTGTAATGGTACAATGTGATGACACAATGTGTGCATTGTGCTGTCAAAATACTGAGTCATGAAATTACAACATTGAATTATGACATCACAACAATTAATTGTAACAGCACAATGTCTCATTGTACCATCACAATGCTAAATTATGGCTTTGTAATGCTGCATTTTACAATCACAATGCTCCCTTGTTTTATCATAATGCTGCATTGTGATATCACAGTCCTCTAATCTTCCATCACAAAGCTGAGTTATGGAATCACAATGCTCCATTTTTTCCTCATAATTTTGAATTGTAACATGATGATGCTCCATTGTGGCATCACAATTCTCCCTTTGGGCCATTATTACACCTTTTGCAGCATCATACTGATGTAACAATGCCTCATTGTAATATCACAGTGGATCATTATGCCATGGCTGTGTTGAACTATGATATAACAAGGTTGAACTGCAACAGTGTAATACTCCATATCCCATCACAATGCTCCATTCTGTCATCATAATTGGAAAAACATTTCTACTGATTCTTTTAGAATTTCATACAGACCCTATTCCCCATCTCCACCCACACCTTACTACCACTCCCTGACTTCATGTCCTCTATTATTATTTTTAAAGCATATGGAGACTAATTTGATTTCTCCTAATGGATTTTAGTGTGGGTCCATACCCTAGATCCTGGTCAACATACCTGTTGTCATATCTT
>NW_008342032.1:798237-798938 GCF_000622305.1 Nannospalax galili | reverse complement strand
TTATTTTCTTCACATTTACCAGTTGTGGGTCTCTGTGCTGTATGCCATCTGCTGCAAGAGGAAACATCTCTTGTGAGAGTTGAAAGGTGCACTATTCTATGGGTATAATAATAGGTCATTAGGAATTGTTTTAATACTATGTCCATTTAGCAGAATAATAGGAGTAATTTCTCCCTATGGCCTGTGACATGTTTAGCCAGAAGTCCTTGGCCCTGATGACAATGCCAGGCATGGGCTCCATCTTAGGAAGTGGGCCTTAACTTAAATCAGAAAATGGTGATTACTCCAGTATTGCAGTGCCAGTAATTTGCGCCAGTGTTACACCTGGGCAAATATTGCCAGACCAGTCATTAATGCAGCTCATGGGACTCATAATTGGGTTAAATTGATGACTATTTTTTCTCTTCTGGGAAACAATTCATAGCACCTTCCAGCTCTAAGAAAGCTAGCCAGTAGAGCTGAATCTTTGAGGTCATTATCAGATTGATTTCTTCATGTTTGTGCTGTGACTCATGTAGGCAGTACCTTTAGCAATAGAGTGTTACCATCAAATTCTGGCAGGTACTCAAAAACAATGGCAATAGCCAGTATTTCTTGAGGGTCTATGGGACACCCTGGTCAAAACCTCCAGAAGTCAGAGCTCATTTCTGGCATCAAAATTCTTATTCGCTAGCCTGTGGTGTCTGCTAGGGCCATTGTCC
>NW_008342032.1:779983-797092 GCF_000622305.1 Nannospalax galili | reverse complement strand
CTCCATGGTGCCATCATAATCTTACATTGCAATATCACAATGCTAAATTGAGCCTTCACAACCACCATTGGGGTATCTCTATGTTCCATTATGCCAGCACAATGTTCCATTATTTCTGTGTGCTGAATTGTGACCTCATCATATCTAATTGTGACATTATATTGTTGAATTATAACATCATAGTGCTGTTTTCCATCAAGATGTTGTATTCTGAAATTGCAGTGCTTCATGTGTTATCCCAATGCCGAATTTTGACTCCAGTGTTCTATTATACCATCATGTTGGTGAATTTAACATCACAATATTTAATTTTGTCATCAGAATGGTTCATTGTGGCATCACAGTTATAAATTTTGACATCACAATGTTCCATTCTACCGTGATATTGCTGCAATGTGCCATCGTAATGCAATATTATGATGTCAAAATGCTGCATTGTGATATCACAGTGTTCTACTACACCATCACAATTATGAATTTTAATATCCAAGTGCCACATTGTGACACCACAATGCTGAATTAGGAAATCCCAGTATTCCATTTTGCCATCAAAATATGCTATTGTCCCAACACAATGCTGATTTGTGACATCACAATACCAACTTGCTATCACAGTGCTCAGTTGTGCCAGCACAATGTTGACCTGTGACATCAGAAAGCTAGATTGTAGATGACAATCTTTGAAGTTTATTAAAAGGGGTTTAAAAAATCAGAATTTTTAGATCACATCAGAATCACTTGCCAGTTGTGAAGAACAGGATGTGCTGTGAGATATCTGTAGTTTCAGGCACATGAAAGTTTATAGGAAATTTTATGTGTTTCTCTCCTCATCCCCTGCATCTAAATGCTAGAATAAATATTCTGTTTGACACAAAACACAGTAGCTCTACATAACTGTCAAGTGGATGGATACGACCTCCTGCAGCTTCCTTTGTTTCATTCTTCTACTTGGAAGAGTCTTGCCTTGCATTTTCCAATGGAAAGTTTGAGACAGCTTTGTTTCTGCCGACTTGAAAGAGCCAATTCTCCACAGATTTCTCAAGTATACGTTGTATAACCTCATAAGATATTATAAAGAATACGTCATTGAATTTTCTGAACAATACAAATTGCTCTATTGTTTCTATCATGATGGGCTGTGTATGCTCTGAAACTATGAGCCAAAATAAAACTCTCTGCCCTTAAATTTATTCTCATATATTTTTTCATAGGAGTGAGAAAACTAATATTCATACCTCATCATGTAATCAAGATTATAAATTTGCATGAAAAATAGTGCTTTACTAAAGTAGAGATATACTTCACATATCAATATGTTCTTTGAGTTTTTGATCAATAAGCATTGTGTTTCCAGGGAGTTATATTTGCTGCCACCAAATATAAATTATATCTGATTAATGGAAAAGAAATTACCTTTAGGGAGTATGTTTATTGTTGGTGATCTTTACATAAATTGGCAGTTGCTTCTTTTGCAGTACCACTTATTTTCTAATGAGAATTCAAATATTATATAAGCAATTAATTCATAAGCATCTTGTATATTCATTAACACTGTGACTTATCAGCTGTTGAATTCCTTTTTTTCAAAGCTTCATTTGATGTTTCCTTCATTATAAATATCTTTAAACCCTTTATATAATTTTGGTAGGATAACAATAGCACATAAGATATGTGCTTTTCTTAAACTTTACATATGACCTATGATAAGCTTACAATTGTTGAGTTAAACAATTTTATCAAAAAGTGAGAAAGAGCCAGATGTGTGCCAGCACACCTTTAATCCTAACACTCAAGAGGCAGAAGCAGGTGGATCTCTGTGAGATTGAGGCCAGCCTGGTCTACATAGTGAGTTACGGGCCAGCTGGGGCTACAGTGAGACACTGTATCAACAACCTCCCCCCAAAAATGTGAGAAGGATGTTGTACATAAAACTAAAAAAATAACACCAAAGATTTTAAATGTGAACAACATGACAACACTGGTCACCTTTATATTTTGGAATCAGATGCATTGTTAGTTAAACTGTCAAGGTTTTGAACAACTCTGGCTATCACTTGGAATGTCATTCTGTATAAATTTGTCTTGCTGGATTAATTGTGCTATTCAGTTTAAATCAGTGCCTTCAGAGAATATGTTCCTGTCCATGCAAAAAGCAAACAGTCACTCTCTTCTTTCAATCGACCTTTGTTGCTTTTCTCCCTAAGTAGTGTTTATTACAATGGGAAACACTGGTACTTTAAATAGCTTTTTTTTGATATATCTGTCTTAGCCAGTCTTTAATCATTGCAATATGTATTTTTTAACTGTTTATAGAGGAACAATCAATTTAGGCTCCAGGTTTCAGAGGTTGGAGTCTATGCTCTGATTCTGTTGATTCTGAGATGTAGTAAGGCAGAACATCATGGCATTTGGGTCTGAGCAAACCCATTCACTTCATAATAATTGGGAAGCAGGAGATAACAAGGGGTTATGGTGAGATATAGCCCTCAAGGTCACACGCTTAGGGACAATCTATCTACAATGAGATCCACCACTTAAAGTTTCCAAAAACTCTTTATTTGGGCCAACTATATGACCTTAAATACCCAAAAGGAAACTATAACCAAAGATTAAAGTGATCAGTATATTTCTTTAAGAGTTCAAGGGATTACACTTCCCAGACATTAGGCTTAAGTCCATATAAAATGTTATTTAGACAATTATTTCTCATTGATGATTTTGTTTCTAAGCAGAAAGTGCTGCTCAGATGTAAGACTACAACTCTTAGTCTCCAATACTGTAGTACCCACCTGTAGCTAAGGGAGACAGCCCACTATTGTTCTGAAATGATGGTTAAATTTGTTTATTCTCCCTATCTAGAAGCCTTTGGGAGGAACTGACATTGATTCTAGCTACTCTAACAGCTATCAAAGTGCATGAAAACAAATCCTGAGTACATCATTCTTGAGTCTAGCCTTGACAGACAAAAGAAAAATGAGGAACCCACCCAGTAGACAGATGCTTTTGGAAGCTCTTGTCAAGAAATTCCAATGTACTCAGATATGAATATTTGAAATTTACTCTGTTCGGACTTTTTTTCTGGTTCCCTGTCTAGAACTTGTAAACGTAACTGCTCTTGTCTTTACTTCTCCTTCACACCTCTTAGGCACCAGTCAAGGACTCTCTTTTCTCCCTACAGTTAAAAGGGGTACCCCAATTGTCTCACCCCGGGTCCCTGTTCAGCATGGAAGGAGCCAGAGTGGTCTGCATCCTGATTCCCTGTCAGCAATTTGGGTAACCTCTTCAGAGGATGAAGTGATAAGAATAGGAAGTAGGAATTGGCTAGGCAGTTAGGGTAAAAAGACTCCAAAGAAAGGTATACAGTTTCTTGGCTAAAAGTCAAAATGTCCTTGGGCCTCTTAGTAACACTCTGTTCCAAAGGCCAATAATATCAAAAGTATTTGAGAGCTTTTATCTAATCCTTAAAAGATTTTAGGATTACCTCTTCAGAGAAGGGAAAGTTAGAGTAGCAAAAAGGCCCATAAAAAGAAAGAAAGAAAGAAACAAAGAAACAAAGAAAGAAACAAAGAAAGGACATGAAGTTGTCAGAAAAAAGTGATAGATACAGGAGATACAGGAGAAGTTGAAGGGGAGGGAATGGGCATGGTTTGATCAAAACACCTTATATGCGTGTATGAAATTCTCAATAATCTTTTTAAAGTTAAGAAAAAGAAAAAAAAGTTTCCAAACCCTAATAAAATAGTGCTTTCTTGTGGGGATGAGGCCTTTCACTCATGAGGAGAATTAATACTGTGAAAGCCATCTGAGCAAAGGCAGTCTACTAATTCAATGTTATCACAATCAAAACATCAGGACCTTCATGGACACAGAAAATAAACAATTCTAAAGTTCATATGGAGGTACAAAAATTCAAGGAAAGCTAAAGCAATACTGGACAAAAAGAACACTGCTTGACGTATTACCACACCTGATTCCAGTTTATACTACGGAGACTTAGTAATAAAACAGTTACGATGCTGAGGCAAAGCAAACATGTAGAGCAGTGGACTAGAATTAAGTATCAAGGTACAAGCCCAAGTAATTACAGATATCCGATTTTTGACAAAGATGCCATGCCAAAAATACATGTTGGAGAGCAACAAAGGGTACTGGGAAAATTCTTGAACTGTCTACAAATAGAAGGAAAGTAAATTCCTTTCTCTCACCCTGCAAAAATCTCAACTCCAAATGAATCAAGACCCTCAACATAAGACCTTATACTTTGAAAATGCCAGAAGAAAATAGTAGGAAGTGTGCTTAATGTATAGACATAGGCAAGGACTTTTTGAATAGGACTCCCATAGTGTAGCAAAAATAAGACCAACAACAGAAAAATGGTATTTCATGAAACTGAAAAGCTTCTGTACAACAAGGAAAACCAACAATCAGGTGAAGAGGCAGACGACAGATTGTGAGAAAAGCTTTGCCAGTTATACATCCAATAGGGGATTAGTGCCTAGAATATACAAAGAACTAAGAAAACTAAACACACAAAAAAATCAAACAATCTAACTGAAATATGGGCTATAGAACTGAACAGAGAGTTATAAAAGAAAAAATACAAATGGCAAGTACATTGTTTAAAAGCATGCAATACCATAGCCATTAGGAGAATCCAAATTAAAACTATTTATGATTCCACCACACCCCAGTCAGGATGATTCCACAACACCCCAGTCGGAATACATACCAGCTAACAACTTATAAGGGTTCTCTGTCCCCGACATCCACACCAGCATTTAATACCAGTTGTTAACGTTAAATGCTGGTGTGGATGTGGGGTACAGAGGACCCTTATAAATTGTTAGCTGACATGTATTCTAGAAGCCATTCTAGAAATCAATTTTGATTTTTCTTAAAAAAAAAACCCTAGAAATAGAACTACAATGTGACCCAGTTGTATCATTCCTGGGCATATACCCAAAGGAGTCCAAATCCTGCCACAGAGGTACTTGCTCATCCACGTTCATTGTTGCTCTATTCACAGTAACTAGGAAATGGAATCGACCTACATGTCCACAGAAGA
Source organism: Nannospalax galili (assembly GCF_000622305.1). NCBI lineage: Eukaryota > Metazoa > Chordata > Mammalia > Rodentia > Spalacidae > Nannospalax > Nannospalax galili. The sequence goes on along the minus strand of NW_008342032.1, from coordinate 792,027 downwards.
TGAAAGGATAATCAAAATGTGGTAAAAACACACAATGGAATTTTATTAAGTTACAAAAATATGAAATTATGAAATATGCAGGAAAAATGGATATATCTGAAAATACATATATTTAGTGTGATAATCCAGATTTGTGAAGTCAAGTGCCACATTTTCTTTCATATGTGGATTACAGGGAAAATTTCTAGATGTGTTTAAATTGGAATGTCTGTTGAGATCTGAGGGTGAGAAAGGAGGTGGGAAGCCCAAGAGTGAAGCAGGTGGGGTGGTAGAAAACGTGCTATGAAACTAGAGGGAGTCAATACCGGAGTGAGGTTTAAACAGAAATGGATGGAGGATGGGGAAGAAAATAAGGTGCAAACAGAGGATGAATCAAAACTAAGTCTATAGGAAGGAGCCACATGGAAAACCAACATTCTACAAGCTAGTCAAAAATCATTTTAAGATGGGCATGAAAGCTCACTCTTTTAATCCCAGAAAGTGGAAAACCAGACTGCCCTCAGTCTCATAGAGGTCCACCTGCCTCTGTCATAAACTTATGGAGATTGACCAATACCCTCCTGAATGATGAATTGGTCAAAGAAGAAATTAAAAATAAATAAAAATAGTCTTCTGGAACTAAATAAAGATGATAGTACAACACATCAAAACCTCTAGGACACATTAAAAATAGTTCTACAAGGGAAGTTTATAGCCTTAAGTGCATACATTTTAAAAATTCAGAAAGAGCACAAATAAATGGATTAATGGTGCAACTAAAGAATTTGAAAAAAATAAGAACAAAACCCATATATAGCAAACAAGAAGAAATAACAGAAATAAAATCAGAGCAGAAATCATGAAACAGAAACAAAGAAACCAAGACAAAGACTCAATGAATCTAAGAGCTGAATCTTTGAAGAGATAAACAAGATAGACAGACCCTTAGCCCAGCTAACCAGCAGGAAGAAAAAACAAATCCAAATCAGCAATATCAGAGGCAAAAATGGGAAACATTGTAACAGACACCAAAAAGATCCAGAACATTATAAGCAAATACTTTAAAACCTTATATTCTATTAAACTGGAAAATATGAACAAATGAATTTATGTCATTTATAGTAGAATTTATTCAGCAGGGATATATTTAAACAAAAGTAAAAAGCCCTCTACAATGAAAATTATACAACATGAATGAATGAAATTTAAAAAGATGTAAAAATTTGAAAGATGTCTTGTAATCATAGTTTGGCAGAATAATCTAAGTTGTACTAATTATCTTATTTTTCATGGAGTAAATAGATTCTTACAGAATGTGAAAAAGATTCCTTCCTAGAATTAGAATTAGAAATAAGATCCCAAGCACTATCTGAGGAAAAATAACCTGAAGACAGAAAGCAAGCTCAAGAAAAAAATCAAGCAAACAAATGCCGTACCCAATGTACTAGCTCATTTCAAAGTAAAGAGCAAAGTTATATTAAGCTAATTACGTGGTATTGGCATGAGACTATGCACATAGACTAATGGAAGGGAATATTGATCACACAAGCAAACCTAGGCTCCTATAACCTTCAGCAAAGGTGGCAGAATGCACACTGAAATAAAACCAACATTTCAACAGTGTTAAAAACTGGATAGCCCCATGCAAAAGAATGAAATTAAACCTCCTTCCTCATAATATATAGAAAATTGTCACAAATGTGTTGAAAGCTTCAAAGCAAGACCTTAAACCATGAACTTAGAAGAAAACATAAGAAAAACTTCCAGGGCTTAGACTGTAATAAAAAGATTTTTTGGATCCTAAAGCCAGAGGAAAAAAGTAGTCAGTGGAATTAAATTATTTTCTGAACAACAAAGAAACAAGGAAATACTTATGATTCCTGCATCTGGCATTGAATTCACATTAAGAATATGAAAGAACTTATTTTTGAAAGGAAAGTTATAAAAAATGGGCAATATATGTAAACAAACATTTCTAAGAGGAACACATAAAATGCTCAGTATTTGTATTTTTATATCTTCAACATCACTAATCATCATGAAATGTAAATCAAAACCACAATAAAGTGCCATCTCACTAGAGTTAGTATAGCTAGGATGAGAAGTCCAGAGACAGAAAATGTTGCCACCGATATGGAGAAAAGAGTCTTTATATATCATAAATAGATATTTAATTTGATATAGCCATTAAATGAAAAAGTATGGAGGTATTTCAAAAAAATTAGCAACAGATAACACATGATCCAGAATTCCCACTACTGGGTATATATCCAAAGAATATGGAATCATTATGTCAAAGAGATGGTATAATAGCCTAGATAACCTCAGTGTCCATCAACTGATACACAATGTAACACTATTTAACCTAAAGAGAGATGAAACTGTATCATTTTATGAAAACATTGTTGCAACTTGAATTGTCAAGTTCAGAAAGACAAACCTCCCATGTGGCATTTTAAACCCTGATCTCACAGAAATGAGATTAGTGACCAGTCTGCCAACCTCTTTTCTGTACCAAAAGTGCTGATTCAAATGAAAACAGCTATGGTTAATTGTTCAAGTATATATAGAAAAAGCATTTTATTACAGCTTTAGCATACTCAATAACAGTTTCCAGAGCAAAGATACATCTCTTTCAAAAGTGGCTAAAAAATTTTAGATTCGCTGTTGAATTAATACAGTTATACAATATTGAACTCAGTATAAACCCTGTAAGACATAAAATTGAATGATTTTTTAAGCTTTAAAAAGATCTCCATTTCATTTTAGAGTATATTGTTTTTGCTATGCTGCTAACACTGAGATGTTGGCGGATGCCTCTCTAATCTGTATGTATCTGATTATTACTAGTCATAATCGGTTGCACGCGGATCCTTGGCACATGTGTATGTCTATAAAGTCATTGGGTAGATTTCAATGGTAATGTTTATCACCTCTACTCATTAACATGACATAAGTTTTTAGGCTGCCTCCTCAAATGTAACTCATTTTTAAAAAATTTGATTTTTTTTGTGTGTATATCACACAGAACATCCAAAACCATCTTATTCATCTATACACCCACTTCCCATATATGTCTTTCTTATGGAGTCCTAAAATTCTTCCATATGATTCTCTAGTTATTTCTACCTCCTAAGTTTATGTAATGTGTTCACAGGGAAGACCAAGAAGAAAAGGGAAGGAACAGAGAAAGAGGGGCAAAGGAAGACGAGTAAACAGAAATGTAAGCACAGCACAGTGCTTACACTCTTGCAACACTGTATTTACATTTTGCCTTTGTCAAAATGCTTTCAAGGTAACAGATTGTTCTTCTATTTTATTAGGGATACTAAAAGTTTATTTAGTGTTGAAAGACCAAAGACCCAAGGAACAAAAGGTATTAAAATCTCTACCTGCTTAAAAAGTTTAGACAATAGATCTTTTCTTTTAGTGTAGTTGCTTTAACCTAGCAAGTAAATGTAGTTCATTTCAAAGGAGTAATTCCCCACCCAAGATTACCTTATGTTCATCTTCAAGGTAATAACCCACAGAAGTTCATGCTGAAGGTTACCAAAAGCTGGAGAAATAGCCTAAAGTGATGTTAGCCATATCAGGTGAGTACACACCATGTTACACATAGAGAGTTTTCAAGGAAGTGTATTCAGGTCACTGCTTTGGGGTTTTTTGTGTGTTTGTTTTGATTTGACTTTGGTCATTTTTGCACTTCAGGTAAAACCTGTACAATGTTTTATTTCTGGTCACCCTGGACTACTAAAACAAACTGAGTTTGTTTAAGCTCGGACTCTGCTGTGTGCCTTTGAAGCAAATCATCCCCTTACAGGAAGATTCCACTTCACCTTCTGAAATTGGAGTTGTGGGCTAGATGAAAGTTTAATTTTGGTTCCCAAATTGGTTTGCCAATTCAACAACATTAAAATTAAACTAGTTTACTTTTCTAAACTAGACTAGACTAAAAGACACAAAGAAAGACTCAAGAAAGCTTCATGTCAATGACCTGTATATGGTATATGTTCCTGGAATACAGCAAGAAAAGAACAGAAAAGACTACTGAAATATTACTAATTGCTATCTTCTTTGAGAGTGCCCAAGTTTTTTGCTTTCTGATCTCAGAGATCAACCTTATCTGGAAATCATTATAAGTTCTTTATGTTCTTTGTAAGTATTAGAGTGGCCCTTTGATAATTGTTAAAGGATTTTGGATAACAGAGGTTTGCATGAAAATACAGAAGGAGAAATGAAAGGAAAAACGATTTTTTTAACCTGTACTTCAATCAAATGTTTATACTCCTATGATCTATAACTCACTTGTCAGACTATGGCTTGCACAGTATAGATTTCCTATGTTGAAACACATTGGAAAAACAAGGAGAAAGATAATTAACTTGATCCTGGTACCTTGGAGCAAAGAATGAACTTGGGACAAGAGTGGGACGTTCCTTTGGTTTATGAAACTTTTTCTCAGGGCACCAAGCAAGCTGGAATTTCAGTATTTGAAAGGAGAATTTATCATCATAAAAGTTTCATTAACTTAGATACCTGAGCAAGCACCAAGGTGGACATGGCCAAGGTGAGGGAGTCTATGGGACTGATTTTCCATGACTAGATTAAAAGTGCCTCTAGTGCCCCAAGGCTAAGTGGTTTAGCTTTCATCAGTGCGTCACTTCTCAGGTCAAATTCAGCACTCAAAAAAAGAAAGAAAGGTTATGTTCAAAGAAATTGAGACAAGTTTCCTAAGATGTTCATTCTTTTATTTATTTTTTTATTTATTATCTTTATTTTATGGGTAGGTGTGTATTGCACCTGTGTCATACAATGTCCATGGAGGTCAGAAGAGGTGGTCAGATCTCCTGGGACTGGAGTTATGGACAGTTGTTAGCTGTCATGTGGGTGCTGGGATTTGAACCCAGGTCTTCTGCAAGAACAGCCAGTGTTCTTAACCGCTGAGCCATCTCTCCAGCCCCAAGACCTTCATTCTTAACTCAGTAATTTTTGTCCTCGGTTCTAACAGTGAGAATTATTTGATCAAAAATCTTGGCTACTTGCCAATTACATAATGACAATATACCACCCATTTTTAATGGTTAAATTAAAGGTAAAGATCACAAGTTCTGGAATTTATTTGATCACAAACATGAGATATTAATAGTAAAAAGAAATATTCAAAAATCATTTTGCTTCTTTATCTGGGAAACAGCTTAAACATTTGCTGGTTGGATTTGCATGCATGGCAATTATTTCATTTTCTGTGTTATCGTCCACCAACTTTAAAAAAATAATTTTATTGCATTCTTGTATATTTCATACAGAATATCTTAATCAGTCTTAATCATCTTTATACACCTTCCCCATTGGCTCCCTCCCATAGCACCTCACACACACTGGAATTCATACACACTGTCATTTAGTGTTGAGGCCTATCATGTCAAGTTAGACACAGACATCCTTAAGTGAAAGTTCAACCATTAGGGTCTAGCCAGTTTATCTAGAGTCCCCCCTTTAAGAAGATCAGCTCTTCCTTACCCAGCAGTAATCAGCTACCAATAATTCTTCAACTAAGATTGGAGCCTGCTGCCCATTTCCACACTTCTGTGCTGCAGTTTTGTCTGCTTGAGTTTGCATAGATCTTGTGCATGCTGACACCATTGATGTAAGTTGATGTGAACAAGGTCCCAGAAGTTTGTAGGACTCTATTTCCACATGGTCATGTACCTCCTCCCTAGTACTTACAGTCTTTCTGCTCCCTCTTCTGCAATGGTCCCTGACCTCTAGGTGGGTAGAGTTTAATATAGGAGTTCTATCCAAGGACCCACACTCTGTAGACTCTTATTCTTTCTGCTTTGGTAATTTATAACCTTTTGAGTTCCTAACTCTTTGCTGCATGAGGAAGCTTCATTGATAAGAACTGATGCATTAGTGTCCTTTTACTACTTGTTCTCTGTTCCATGAGCCTTAGGTGTAGAGGTTGCATTGTAGATGTGTCACTTAGGCTCGGGCAATCCACAATGTCTGTGTGACAAGTTGTAGAACTCTGCAATAACCTCCATCTGTTGCAAAAGAAGTTCATTTGATGAGTGGTGACTGGGATACTTGTCTGTAAATATAAGGATTCATATTTTGTACAGAGTAACAAATTACATTTGTCTTGGGATGTGAGAGTCTTGGAGTTTTCTCTAAAAGTCAAGCTACTGAGGAATTAGTAGCCTATTTAATTTGAACTTTAAAATTTGTGTAGTAAGTATTGCAATTATTCTTATGGCTCCATGTAATATTCTTATAGTAATGCTTTTTTTTGTCTTTTTGAGACAGGGTCTCCCTGTAGCCCCAGCTGTCCTGGAACTTACTATGTAGACCAGGCTGGCCTTGAATTCACAGAGATCTGCCTGCCTCTGCCTTCCGAGTGCTGGGATTAAAGGTGTGCGCCACCACGCCCGGCTTTTTCTTTCAACTTTTTTTTGGTATATTAATGCTTTTTAGAATTTATTTCTGTTGCCCAAACATCATCTCTTAGAGTCAAGTTTATAGCTCTAACTGCCTCTTCCATAGCTCAAAAAATGACTCACATGTTTCCAACTAAGCACATTCTTACTTTTCAACCCTTAACCTTCCAGTGAACCAAACTCTTGTAATAGACAATCATCACCAATCTGTCAAACCACAATTTAATAATTATCCCTGATATCTTTATCTCCTTAATATCTTCTATCCAACTAATCAATCGATTCTGTTTGTTCTGCCTGTCAAATGTCTTTCATTATGTGCTATCTTTCTTCAAAATTATCATGCTTTTCCACATGATACCATATTTCACTTGGAATCCTAAAAAACACTCTGAGGTAGTTTTCTCATTGTTAAGTCATTTTATAGCACATATTTGAGTTTAGTGTCATATTATTCTATATACTCACAAATGAATAGGTTTCTGAAGTAATGATTAAAGCTATAATTTTATTTACTACATATTTTTCATATCACTTTTATCATGCAAATAGAATACTGTGAGTATAGAATTTCACAAAGAAAATGTAAGAATGAAAAGCAGGTGCAATCGTTTCTAAAAGGGAAGAAAAAGAAAAATAAGCAAATATTGTTGGACAAAGGGAAATGTTTATGGGAACTATAGGCATAAAATAGGGGTTCTAAAAACATGATTACTACACAACATAAACACCATGCCATCCTTACAAACCAGAAAACTTCATATTGCTGTCTTCTGCATAGCCACTCTTAGGAAGATTTGTCGTCTTGTAGAGGATTGTAGAGACTAGCCTTACGAATGCCTATTTATATTTTATTGCATTTGACTCTTCCTAGCATTTGGACTGAACAGAGCCAGCATCATCACACATTACTTACACTAGAACTGAAATGAAAGTGAAAGTAACACAATCCTATTATCTCAGCACTCAGAGGTCTCAGGAAAAAGAATGCCCATGCATTCTGATAATAATGGCTAGGCATGAGTTCACCTTTTCTGGTGACAAATTTCCATGTGGTACCACACATGTGCACACATGTGCACAAACATTTTGTTTGCTCTGATACCACACTCACCATGATGGTCTTAACAATGAATTCCAAGGTAAAATCCTGGGCACATTTTCTTGTTCCATCCACTATTAGATAGAGGCCTACAATAATCTCTTCTCTTTGAGATGCCAAGCTTTGGTAGAAGTAGTCCCTTGGCTTCCTGGCTACTTGTCAGAGTTCTTCTGAGACTACACAGTCAAGAGACTCAGGTATGTGTGTAGGTCTGAAATTAGACTTGGTGACTTTCACCCTCCTTCTATAAAGCACGAGTTGGAACAGGGCTCCATCCAGATAAGAGAAACAGACTGACAGTTATCTTGTCCTTCTCTGGCTCTGTTTCTGCCTCTTTGGCTCTTTTCTCATGAGCTGTACTCCCTTGCAGTAACCTTGAATTTTTGGAAAGAAAGGACAGGTTGATTTATGTCAAAAGACCAAAACTATCACTAAGTAATAGTGAATTTTGTAGGACAGATCTCCTGCAAAATGTGGGTACTTATCTATGATGGTAAGACTTTGCTTTAGACAGAAGTTATCATTTCACAGAAACTAAATTATGCTCTCAAGTGATGACAGTGATAACTTCTTGGAACAACCTTGTAAGACCAGAAGAGAGGCAAAGATTAATTAGACTAGAGTTTGACCAAAAGTGCTCAATTACATATACTCTTTTGCTTGTCCCCAGACTTCCTCTATTTAAACTTAAAGCTCATGCCATGACCTGCAGACAAGCTTGGGATTACCGAATCTGTACTTCTCAACATGGTGGTGTTGAGTTAATTCTCTATCCTTCACCATGACTCATCTCTTAAATTGACACATTGGGATAGGTAGTTGAGCCTAGTCTGTTAAGACTTCTTCTGTAAATGTTACTAAGAGAAGAGTATTTTTTTTAACTTATTATGTCTCATGTATGTGTTTGAATGAGGGTATGTGGTGTCATGGATCATCTGTGGGTGTCAAAGGATGTGTTTTGAGAGTCAGGTCTCTCTTCTAGTATGGTCTGCAGGGATTGAATTTAGGCGGTGAGTCTTGTGTAACAAGCACTTTTATCTGGTAAGCCACCTTGCCAGATCAAGACAAGACACAGAGAACAGGGGTTTAGTTTTACATCAGTACTTGATCTTGGAAAAAAAAAAAACCTTTCAGTTAAATTTAAATTTCAAAATGTTTTGGAAATAGCATCAGTGACTATAGATTTACCACCTAGTGCATAAGTGTGCCTCATGTATATGATAGGGCATTTAACTAGACCTGTAGAGTGGTCATGAAGAGGCTCCACTCAGTGAAGTGCTTGCCACTAAGCCTGATGGCCTAACTTCAATCCTCAGGGCCCACATGGTAGAAGGTAAGAATTGACTCCCTCCTGCAAGTTGTCCTCTGCCCTGTATTTGCGTGCTGTGGCATGTTCATACCCCGTCACACACATACATGCACAGACACAGACAACAGACATAGATACACACACACACACACACACACATACACACACACATCACTTTTTTAATGCAATAAAAAGTTTTAAAGACATTTCAGCCTAAACAGAAACTTGAATATGCCCTATTTCTGTTAAAGGTTTGACAAAATTAATAGGAAATATAAAACATTAAATTCTTCTCTTTGAAAGTTAGCCCTTTTAAGTTTTTAAAAAATATTTTATTATTTTTATTTTATGTATATGAGTGTTTTGCCTGCATGTAGGTAGGTACAGTCATGTCATGCAATACCTATAATCAGAAGATGGTATTGGATTCCCTAGAACTGGAGTTAACAGATCATTTTTAGCCATCATGTGAGTTCTGGGAATCAACCTGGGTCCTCTGCAAGAGCAACCAGTGCTTTTAACCACTGAATCACCTCTACAGCCCCTGTGTTATATTATTAAAGCCTTAAAGATATGAAATTATGCTATTTATGACAATACAGATGGAACTTGTGTTCATTATCTTCAGTGAAATAACCCAAACACATGGTATCATTTACATGTGGAATCTAAAAAAGTTTATCTTACAAAGGTTGAGAACAGAATAGTGTTTACCAGAGGCTAGAAGCCATAGGAAAGGAGGATGGCGAGAGGTCCATCTATTTGTATGGGTGATGATAGTGTATTGTAGGTAGCAAAATGCAAGAACAGACTATTTTGATCATTTGCACAAAAGATAAATGATATTCAAGGACATTGATATGTTTACTGCAATTTGAGCATCATGCAACATACCAAAATATTTTATGTGTAAATTCTAAAAATGCTGGTGATGCACATGACATACAGAGGTCACCTCTATAAGTCACCTGTTAATAGTTTTCCTGAAGCTATGTCAAAAGCTGATGCTTTCATTTTGTTGTCCTTATAGTACATTTTGGGAAACATTGACCTTATTCTAGAAATAAATCTCTACTAGGAATTAGGTCTCCTCATTGGTTATTAAATGCCCAGTAATGATTAATGATTTAGATCAAGGACCAAGAGAGTTTTCCTGCACAAGTCACAATAACAATTTAAGAATTTACTGGTCATACAGTCCCTGTTGCAAATATTCAGCTCTTGTAATCAAATATGGCCATGCATAAACACGTGGGAATTCCTGTGTTCCATTAAATGTGAATTTCATATAACTTTTTCATGCCATAAAATATGACTTTTATTTTCTTTTAAACCATTTAAAAATGTACAAAACATGCTTAACTCATAGGCTATACAAACAAAGATTTTCAGAATTTAACAGGTTATAGTTTGCCAGCCCCTTAACTAGACTCAAATAACTAATTGAAGTGAAAAAAAAAATAGCAATGATTTAAAAATATTCCTAAGTATATGTGCCTGCAGAGTCCAGAAGCATCAGATCCCCCCTGGAATTGGAGTTATAGGCATTGTAAGCCTCCTGATGTGAGTGCTGAGAACCAAACTGTGGTCCTTTAGAGGAGCAGAGCATGCTCTTACTTGCTGAGTTCTCCAGCCCCGCTCTGATTATATTTTCAAATACACATCTTCTTAAGCAGTCAGCAATCTTTTCTTCCATATGACTCTCAGAGTAACTATTATTCTTGAACTCATGTATATATGTATTTAAGGAGGAGAAAGGGGAAGGGAAGAGAATGAAAGGGAAAAAAGAAAAGACCTATGGAAGATACAAAAAAGCAATTGGACAACAGAATCTGGGCACAGCTTTTGTGCCTTTGACAAAACTGTGTTTATATTTTAGCTTTTCTTTGAACAAGTGCTTTCTAGACACTTGAAATTTTCCTCTGTTTTATTAAAAACAGTACATCTTGAAGAAAACTAATCTAAAACTTTCATTTAGTATTTAGAAACACAGAATATAAAAGATATTAAAATCTCTACTTATTTAATGTTCAGTGTCTTCTCTTTTTCTCCCAGCACATTTTTCTCAACCCAGCAAGTACAATGTACTTGATTTCAAAGGTAAATTTCCCCACTTAGGATTACCTCATCTTCTTCTTCGGTCTAATAACTCACAGATGTGCATTCTGATTTTTATCTTACACTTGAATTTAAGGTCCAAGATTATGTTAATGGTACCAGATGTGCATTATCCATTTTGTGCATGGGATAACTTCTACTAAATATATTAAAAACATTTAAAAATCTTTCTTTGTAATAAATGCTTCATAATGTCATATTTTGGTGAAATTCTAGTCATCTTTGAAATCAAGTACATTTAAAAACAAAAAAAAAAAAAAAAAAAAAACCCACAGTCATGACCTTGCTATGAACCAACTATGCAGTTTGGTCAAATCATTGCTTTGCTCTAAGATTACACTTACCTTCTGAAATAGATTTTTGCTAGGTGATTTTTAAAGAAAATTTAATTCCTGCTTTGAAATAATTTTAATGTCAGAATCATTAAAATTGATGACTTTTGTTCAAGGTGACATTTGCTAAAGTACAACACATAGAGCAAGACATTTGGGGAGCATTCTGTAAAACTTTATTTTAAGAGTGTTTGTGGCATAGACTCCTTGCATATAGCAAAAGAAGATTGTAAAAGGAGTCAGAATATCTATAAACAAATTGTTTTCTTCTCTAAGAAGCAACTATACGTTCTCACTTTTTATCTAAAAATTTTGATTGTTATCTGGAAATAATTATGCATTTTTTTCTTTGAAGATTTTACAATCACCCCTTCTGACAAAGGAATTTTGAATTATAGAAGGTTTCTTGAATCCCCAAAAGACAGAAGGAAGAGAATGAAAAGAAAATAGATATATTCCAACTGAATCTACAAAGCAAACATTTATGTCATTAGGATCTACCTCATTCTTCTTAATATTATTTGTACATACGGGCTTTCCTCTTCCCTTATAGTCTTTGAATTGTAAGGAGAGAGATAATTTAGTTAAATCTTGGTGCTCCCGAAGAAATAATGAACTTGGAACAAGAGTATAATGTCCATTTCATTTATACCACTTGTTCTTACTCATCAATTAGACAGGACTTTCGATCTGTGATTTTTATATCTGTATAAGATTCAAGAATTTCATGGTTTACACTTCAAAATCAATCTACAGAAGCATTAGTA